>NW_026059966.1:0-27567 GCF_023721935.1 Panthera uncia | reverse complement strand
TGAGAGAAAGCAGGGGAGGGGCAGGGAGAGAGGGAGACAGAGGATCCAAAGTGTGCCCTGCACTGACAGCAGAGAGCCTGACATGGGGCTCGAACTCATGAACTGTGAGATCATGACCTGAGCCAAAGTGGGACACTTAACCCACTGAGCCACCCAGGTGCCATGTCACAGTGCTATTTCTGACAGAAGTTATGCTAAATCGCAGATCACATGACTTTGATTCAAAGCCTGTGGGACTGTCCACTGATCAAAGAACAAGCTACATTTATTCAAGCCCCTACCCTCCCTTTCCAGCTACCTCCTATCATGCATCCTATAGTTTAGGCTCCCCAAACTGTGCTGACACCTTGTTTACTAACTACTTGGGATGCTAACTGTACTATCACCCTGTATTCCAGATTCACCAGACCATTCTGCAGACTAATATGCAATACCCTGTTCACACATGGTGTGCCTCCCAGATATTTTTCTAAAAGATGGAAACAGTTGCTAGCATTATATGTAATCCCCTGATTTAAAAAAAGTCCGGAATTTATTTCTCTAGAAAAACTAAACGATGTGACAGAACTGTGTCCGTGTTCCAGAAGGGTAAGGGTCTGTGCTTGCCCCAAGATGGGACATGTGCCAGCCACAGTGACCTTGGATAAAGGCACGGGGAGATCCCATGAAACTTTACCTTCCTATTTCCCACAAGAGGGCAATCTAATCTCTAAAAACGTCAAGGAGACTGAAATCGCACCAGCTGCTAGCTTGACTTTGCTGTTGAAGCTGTGAAGAACTTACGTAGGAGCCTACCTGCGTTTCGCATCCAAACAGGCGTGGCGCTTGCTGTGAACTACTGTTAGGCACCCTTTCACAAACTCCTTTCGCCTGGATCCTCTCCAGCTTCTTAATTCCGTTTTTCTGAAAGCCAGCTTGCGCTCAACGTGTGCAAGGAGGGCCTCCACTGAGCTTCCTGAGCCACCTTTGAGCTTAGGTGGAGGCTGTGGAAATTTGGAGGCCCGAGGAGGCAGGGCTGTTGCCAGGGAAATGCCTGATTTGTGGAGACACCCTCACGGCCCAGCATTCCTTGGTGGTGCTTCTGGTTGGCACAGAATCTTGCTTTTTGTCAGCACCCCGAGAGGAGAGCAGTCACCGTTGGGCATGCCTTAACACCGACCGGGCCAGCAGATTGATGTGTTGGCCCCCAGGCCTATTTATTAGAATGTAGTGTATCTGCTGAGGGGGCCTAGAAACTCAGTGTCGTTGGCCGGTGTGTACTTTCCCCTTGGAAAAGTTAACAGTAGAAGCCAACATACAGTCACCAGTGTTCTTGTCTGAGTTCTGAGCAAGGGGAGTGGTAGGATTTGCACGTTTGGAGGTCCCGTTGTGATGTTCTGGCTCCTCCTCTTACGGTAAGGGGCTAGCTGGCTGGGGCACTTTATCCAGGCCTCTCTACAGGGACAGTGCTGTGGGTGCGTCGCTCTGTTTGCCTCTCACGCTCTGCGCGCCCCCTCCCCCTTGGTCTGCCAGATTTACAGGTTAACAGACACCACCACCCGGTCTTAGATCACGTTCACGTGTGGCATTCTTTACTTTTGGTCCTGTTTACACCTCAACTGCTTTGGTTTTAATAATTCAGGTCAGAGTATTTTGGGACGGTCAGGGGCAAGGTGCCTTAGCACTTTTACGACGTCTCAAACATCTAAGAAAACAAGAGCTCTTAACCCCCACGTGGCAACTAAGTATGGATAAGTGAAAACAAAGTTGCCAAATCCGACTCTCTCTATTGGTTTTCTTCTCTTTGCTTGCGTTTGGTTAAGACAACAAATCAACTAGAGGCACCTGGGTGGCTCAGGTGGTTCAGCCTTTGACCCGATCTTTGCTCAGGCCTTGATCTCAAGGATGTGAGTTTGAGCTCCATCCGTATTGGGTGTGGAGCCTACTAAAAAAAGACAAGACAGAGCGACTCATCTTTACCTTGGTTTTTCTCTCTCATTTCCTTTTTTACACGTCCTCAGCAATGGTGAGATTTGAAATGATTCAATAGGCATGTGGAAATATGGAAAATGAGGGAGAGAAAGAGCATAAATGGTATAATTGGTCTTGGGTTTTTGAAAAATTGGCTTGGGTTGTTACACTTGTGTTTTTGTGTTTTTTTTTTTTTTAATCCTTGGGCTGAATAACCTATCCCTCTGCCCTTACAGAAAGCTAATACTGAAATATATATATAGTTGATCCTTGAACATGGGCCCGCTTACACAGATTTTTTATTTCAGTAAATACAGTACAGCATCATAAATGAATTTTCTCTCATTTTCTTTTTTTTTCTTCTTTTTATTTTTTTATTTTTTTAATATATGAAATTTACTGTCAAATTGGTTTCCATACAACACCCAGTGCTCATCCCAAAAGGTGCCCTCCTCAATACCCATCACCCACCCTGCCCTCCCTCCCACCCCCCATCAACCCTCAGTTTGTTCTCAGTTTTTAACAGTCTCTTATGCTTTGGCTCTCTCCCACTCTAACCTCTTTTTTTTTTTTTTTTTTTTCTTTCCTTCCCCTCCCCCATGGGTTTCTGTTATGTTTCTCAGGATCCACATAAGAGTGAAACCATATGGTATCTGTCTTTCTCTGTATGGCTTATTTCACTTAGCATCACACTCTCCAGTTCCATCCATGTTGCTACAAAAGGCCATATTTCATTTTTTCTCATTGCCACGTAGTATTCCATTGTGTATATAAACCACAATTTCTTTATCCATTCATCAGTTGATGGACATTTAGGCTCTTTCCATAATTTGGCTATTGTTGAGAGTGCCGCTATAAACATTGGGGTACTCTCATTTTCTTAAAATTTTCTCTAGCTTTCTTTCTTGTAAGAATACAGTGTAGAGTACATCAAACATACAAAATGTGTTAATTGACTATTATCCGTAAGGCTTCTTGGTCAACAGTAGGCTATTGAGTTTTGGGGGAGTCAAAAGTTACATGTGGATATTTGACTGTGTGGGGGTTGGTATCCCAATCCCTGCCTCGCTCAAGGCTCACTGTGTATTTAAGCACAAGGATCCTATTTTTGATAGGATTTAGGTTCCACTAGTTTGCCTACAGTAAGGGATATTGATTCAGCCTTGGGCCTTAAAATCTAAGTGTTAACTCTGGGCACACCAGGAATTTAAGGTTCATTAGGCACAGTTTTTGGAGACTTTTTAGTGTACTCAGTTTAGTTGAGTGGGAATCTCCATGTGTTCCAAGGCATGCCTCGGTCGGTTATATTTTGTTGTTAACATCACCCGTGGCCCTGGGGTTCGCAGCGCAAACAGAAGGAGGTGACACTGTGGTTGAACCCTTTCCTGCCTCTCGCAGAGGCAGAGACCCAGAGGCACTGTCTCTGCCAGAGAGGGTGGTGATGGGCTCAAATTCCTCATTAGGTAGTTTTATAGGGTTTGGAGAAATAGGATAGGCAAAAATGTTATTTGGTACTGATGTCTAGTCAGCATGTGTTTAAATGCCTTTTTAATGCTCTGAACTTCACTTAGATTTCCTGGGGTTATTGTAAGTGAAAGACTTAATCCTTATTTTCAGGCAGTTTAAAATCCATGTATTTGGAACATGAACTAACACAATGAGAGAGCAATGCAGGACACCATAATGTTGTGACTAGGTTAGAGATTCTGGGGTTAGATCTGAAATTTTTTTTTAACCTTTTGTGTCTTAGTTCCTTTATGTAAAATGGGGTTGGTATAAAGATTATATGAGATAATGTATGTAAAGTACTTAGCCTAGAGTCTCATGTGTGGTTGAAAGGTCAGTATTTGGTGGATAACCGTAAAATTAAGTTTCCTTTATGCAGTTTTATTGAGAAAGTGCTCCCATCTCAGTGCTCACATAAATCACTTTGAAAGAAAATTTCCCCAAATCCCACTATGTACCGTCTTGATTTCTTTAATAAATTGGTTTTTTTTTTTTCTGATAACAGAAACATGGACCTGCCTTAAGTGTTTCTCTTAAAATCGGTGTGCCTGCCAGGAATTGCTTTTTTAACCCCTGTTATTTATCAGCTGCTATTTATTCTGGAGAATCAGCTAACCGAGTACATATAAAGGAGTAAAGAAAAGGGTCTGCCCTTGGACTGATAATAAGTAACAGCTTCAGTGTTCTGGGTGCTCAGAAACCTTTTGCTCCCGTCTTCTTGGCCACATCCTAAAAGATTGGGGTTTCTAGAAGTGTGCAACCTGGCTAAATGCAGTGTCTGTTTAGTAGGACCAGAAGTGTAAAGAAACAGCGAGTAGTGCCTGGGTTATCTTTATTTCCTGCCAGAAGGGAGCTTGATGGAAAGTCTGATTCATAGGCAGGGGGGGAAATGTGGGTTCCAGCCCTGCGAGTGTCAGGGCCGTCTCCCCACAAAATGAGGCATTCGCTGCCTGAAGAGGTCTTCAGCTTACCAAATCACTTTAAACCCTCCCGGGAAGAGTAAGGTCAGAATGAGTGACAAAGAACTTCAGCCTGACATAAGGTTGTGTGTGTGTGTGTGTGTGTGTGTGTGTGTGTGTTATGGTTAATTACGTTTCTTTGTTTATAACAAACACAAAAACCTTAATGGACTTTGCCTCTTCAGAGAGGGAGTATTCTCTTCTGAGGGGATGGAAATTGCACGAGCAAAGGAAAATCTGACTGGCTCTGGTAATGAAAGAGTGTAAGAACGTGGGGATTTCTCCCAGCTGTTTTAGTAGGCAGGGAGCTTCCACTTGGGGAATAACACCACAAGAAATCTCAATTTTCCCTGATGTGCGTTTCCTTTCATTCTGTGTCCTCCTCTGCTCGCAGATTTAAATACCAAATTGCTTCTATTACTTCACAGTTTCCACCTGGGGTCTCAGGAGTTAGCCCAGAGCCAAAAAAGCAGCAGCCGTTTCCCCCGCCCCACCCCCCCTTTTGCCACATCTTCTAACTGGGGGCAGCTTTGTAGGCTGTTTATGTCATCATCGCTGTATCTCTGGGTATTCCTGCTTGAGTTTTTAGTTTCAAACTGGAGCTCTAATCTCCAAGTGTCTCCCCATGCCGAAAAGGCAACATCATCTTGGAGAGTTTTCTGCTGTGACGGTTGGGGGTGACTTAATCCTGAAAATCCTTTTGTACCTCACTCCTCTCCTCTGGGTTTTTTTTCTTTCTTTCAATTTTTTAGATTTGGCAGATTAAAAAAGAAGATAAAGATGATTGTTATTTTGCCTGGAGATACAGAAAATAACTTCTGTACCATTTTGTCAGCGTCAGGCTTTTATTCTCTCACAGAGCAGCAGCGTTACAGGCAATGCAGAGTCAATTCTGTCTGCTGATGCTGGTGTGGCACTGATTAAAATGGGACATCTTTGTTTATTTGAAGGCAGACTATGGATCTTTGTTTGGAAATAGCAGTTTGCTGCATGCATAAATGAATTTGGCCATGTTGACTAAATGGATCCATCAATTAGCTAGATGACGAATTGCTTTCAGTTTGGGGATTAATAAATTTTGGGTGCTGTGGTCAGCATTCGCTTCGCTGAGTTGTTAAGTTGTATGAAAGCTTAAAAGTGCTCCCAGAGAATGTGCCTGTCCTTGAAAAAGTCTCCTGGCTGTGGCTGGAGCATGCTTCCCCACCCCACTCCTTTTAACTGTGTGTGGGAAAGTTTTTTTTCTTTCTTTCCCCACCCTAGCTTTATGGAGGTATAATTGACAAAATGGTAGGATATTTAAAGTCTATATCATGAAGGTTTGATAAACATTGTGAATGGATTCCTCCTGTTAACACACCCATCAACTCACCTGTGTGTGTGTGTGTGTGTGTGTGTGTGTGTGTGTGTGGTGATGGGGGCATTTAGGTTCTACTCTGAGCAAATTTCAATTCTACGATATAGTGTTATCCCCATGTAATATATTAGATCCCAGACCTTATTCATCTTGTAGCTGAAAGTCTGTACCCCTTTACCAACCTGTCCTTATTTTTCCCACCCCCCAGTCCCTGGCAACCAGTTTTCTACTCTGTTTTTATGAGTTAGACTCATTTTTTTTTTTTTTTTTTGGTTCCACATGTAAGTGATACCACGGAGTGTTTGTCTTTGTCTGTCTGGCTCATTTCACTAAGCATAATGCCTTCAAGGTCCATCCATGTTGCTGAAAATGGTGTGGTTTCCTTCTTTCTCATGGCTGAATAGTATTTCACTGTGTATATGTACCATATTTTTTATTAATCTTTTGGAGGACACTTAGGTAATTTTTATATCTTGGCTATTATGAATACTGTGGTGAGCACTAGAGTATAGATATCTCTTTAAGATTCTGTTTTTATTTCTTCTGGGTATGTATTGTGAGATGGCTTGCTGGAGCATAGGGTAGTTCTATTTTTAATTTTTTTGAGGAAACTCCATACTGTTTTCCAAAGTGGCTGTGCCAATTTTCTCTCTCCTCATGACCCCTCCTTGATTTGTCCTGTTCTTCACCCTGTGACATCACAGATGGGCTGAGTGGGGCTGGATAGACAGCCTGACAGGAGGTGAAAGGCCACCTTGCTGGAGTCTGAAGTTGGATGTGAGACTGGGGAAAATTTCTCCCAGCTTCCTTTTGGTCCTTGTGTCTCTTCTGCTTCTTGGCTTTCTACTTTCCTGTTTCTCAAGGGTTCAGTGTCCTGTGGCTGGCGAAAGACTGCCATTGAGACCCCTGCCCCTTGTGTCCCAGACTTCATGATTACTTTTCCTTCCTTTGCTGACTTTCAGTACTCCCTTTTGCTATTCGCAACTTGGATTTTAGTTGTTTGATTTTTGTGTTCTGATCCCTAGGAGAGTGGCACATTGTGGGCTTTTAAGTATTTGAATGAATAAATGACTAATTTGTCTATTGATGGAAAGCAATCTGACTAATCTATATTAAAATACAAACGACTGTCCCAAACCTTTCATCAGTATTCTTTCAAGCATCATAGGGGATTTAGGTTTGAGTTTGTAGCATTTGTACTATTACTTTATTTTTTTATTTCAGCAAGTAAAAAATTTTAAAGGCAATATAAATTCATGGTTAAATAGTTGAAATGGTCCCCCAGGTCCTGGGGCACCTCAGTGGCTCAGTTGGTTGAGTGTCTGGCTTTGGCTCAGGTCAAGATCTCACGGTTGGTGAGTTGGAGCCTCACATTCGGCTCACTGCTGTCAGCACAGGGCCTGCTTCAGATCATCTGTCCCCTTCTCTCTGCCCCTCCCCTGCAGAGCTCTCTCAAAATTAAACAAACATTAAAAAAAAATAATCCCCCCAGGTTCCTTTACCAAAGACAACCACTGTTCTTGACTTCTTATGTATCTTTTCTGAGTTTCTGTCAGATACAAGCATATGTTTACACAATGTATCCCACTAACAATATGGACATGCCCGTGTTTTACTCTTTGTTAATGTAAGGTCCTGACCCAATGGACCACCTGCCTCTTCCCCGTTTGCGATTCCCAAATAGGTCCTATATTTGTCTTAAAAAAATCTTACTCCGATTTATAGGTTTTACATTTTTTTTACACCACTTTGTTATTTAGGATAAGGTTTGACTGCATGTGTCAGAAAACCTAAAATAACAGTGGCTTACATAGGATGAAGGTTTATTCTTTCACCTAAGATAAGTCCGGGGCTTAGAGGGCAGCTCACAATGTCAGGGACTCAGGCTCTTTCTGTCTTGCCCACTTGCCATCTCTAATGCTTTGCCTCCTGATCCAAGATGATTGTTGAACCTCCAGTCATTATGTCGACATTGTAGGCAGCAGGAAGGAATAGTCTGCCCTAACCCCTAAGTCATGTACACTCTTTATGGAGACCTCACAGCAATTTACTATAAGACTTCCTGGATGGCTCAGCTAAAAATTGGGGATTCTATTACCACAGAAGAGGGGAATATAGATATAGGGTAAGTAGCTAGCATTTTCTGCCACTATCACTCACTTCTTCAAATATGGCCACCTCCCCTCCCCTCCAATTTCTTATTCCCTGTGAGCTTCCAAATAACTTTCTGCTTCTCTCAGAAATCTTCAGCTATCTTAACTTGATTCATGGAAGGAAAGGTCAGTCCAGTCTGAGAATGGGCATGTTCAGAACTTGGAAAAAAGTGAGTTGTTTTAGTTCAGGGGAAAGTTGTATGTGGTTTGACATTACAGTTTTGCCTTTTCTGAGCTAATCACTTAGATCAAGAATTGGCAAAGCTTTTCTGTGAAGGACCAGATAGTAAATGTTTTAGGCTTTGCATGCCATATCCTCTGTGTTACAGCAATTCTAGTCTGCTTTGTAGTTCAAGAGCGGCTGCTGACCATGTATAGAAACATGAGCATGGCTGTGTTCCAATGAAATTATATTATCACTGAAATTAAAATTATGGATACTTTTATGTATCCTGCAATATTTATTTATTTATTTATTTTAAAGTTTATTTTGAGAGAGAGAGAGAGAGAGAGAGAGAGAGAGAGAGAGAGAGCATGAGCAGGGAAGGGCAGGGAGAGAAGGAGAGAGAATCCCAAGCAGGCTCCATGCTGTCAGCATAGAACCCGATGCAGGGCTCGATCTCAGGAACTGTAAGGTCATGACCTGAGCTAAAGTCAAGAGCCAGATGCTTAACTGACTGAGCCACTCAGGTGTCCCTTGAAATATTTATTGTAATTTTTTCAACTATTTTAACATGTAAAAGTTATTCTTAGAAGCTATACAAAAACAAAGGGCCATGGTTTGCTGACTCCCAATTTAGATGATGATTGCAGAAATGATAAGCTCTAAGAAAAGAAAGTAATGTTTTACTGCTTGAAATAGAAGTTTTTCAACTAGAGTGAGACTCTGGATTAGGCAGAGGCAAGGAGAATCCAAAAATGTTTCAAAGACTCAATTATGTTTTGAGGTCACATATTCTAAAATGCTTAAAAATATATCACCAGAATAAGAAAATACCCATATTTTTCTTACAGATACATTGAGTTTTTAAGTGTGATAAAATTTACCATTTTAATCTATTTTTAAATGGACAATTCAGTGCCATTAAGTTCATTTATAATATGTGCAATCAGTACCATGATCCATTTGTTAAACTTTTTCCATCATCTAAAGCAGAATCTCTGTTAATTTTTAAAAATATTTATTATTTTTTATTATTTATATTTTATTTTTATTTTTAATTTTTTATATGTAATTTATTGTCAAATTGGTTTCCATACAACACCCAGTGCTCATCTCAACAGGTGCCCTCCTCTATGCCCATCACCCACTTTCCCCTCCCCTCCACCCCAGATCAACCCTCAGTTCTCAGTATCTAAGATTCTCTTACAGTTTGCGTCCTTACCTCTCTGTAACTTTTCCCCCCCTTCCCCTCCCCCGGTCTTCTGTTGAGTTTCTCAGAATCCACATATGAATGAACATATATGGTTTCTGTCTTTCTCTGCCTGACTTATTTCACTTAACACAACACTCTCCAGTTCCATCCACGTTGCTACAGATGGCCAGATTTCATTCTTTCTCATTGCCAAGTAGTATTCCATTGTATATATAAACCACATCTTCTTTATCCATTCGTCAGTTGATGGACATTTAGGCTCTTTCCGTAATTTGGCTATTGTTGAAAGTGCTGCTAAAACATTGGGGTACAAGTGCTCCTATGCATCAGCACTTGTGTATCCCTTGGGTAAATCCCTAGCAGTGTGTTGCTGGGTGATAGGGTAGATCTATTTTTTGAGGAACCTCCACACTGTTTTCCAGAGCAGCTGCATCAGTTTGCATTCCCAATTATTTATTTATTTTTAAGAGAGAGAGAGAGAGAGAGAGCGAGCGCGCGCGCGCGCGCGCGCACACCTGTGTGCAGGATTGGGGGAGGGGCAGAGAGGGAGACACAGGATCCGAAGCAGGCTATGAGCTGTCAGTACAGAGCCCAACACAGGGCTTGAACTCACGAACTGTGAGATGACCTGAGCCAAAGTCGGACACCTAACCGACTGAGCCACCCAGGTGCCCCAGAATCTCTTCCTGTTAAATATTAACTCCCCAGTACCTGTGGTGACCTCTGTTGTCTTTTCTGTTTCTATTCTAGGCACCACATAAGTGGAACCATGCAATAATTGTCCTTTTTAGTCTGGCTTTTTTCACTTAGCTTAAGGTCTTCCACGTTCATCCATGTTATAACATGTTATCAGAATTTCATCCCATTTTAAGGCTGAATAATCTATTGTATGTGTTATACCACATTTTGTTTATCCATTTGTCTGTTGGTGGACATTCGGGTTGTTTCCACCTTTTGGCTATTGTGAATAGTGCTCCTATGATCATTGGTGTGCAAATATGTTTGAGTTCCTGCTTTTAATTCTTGCATGTATATACCTGGAAGTGGAATTAGGGCATATGGTAATTCTACTTTTCACTTTTTAAGGAAACTCCATGCTATTTTCCACAGAGGCTGCACCATTTTATCATCCCATGAGCAATGCTCAGAGGTTCCACTTTGAATAGGGAATATTAGAGTATGTGGACTCAAAACATAGTTCCTCTAAACATTTTTAGATTCTACTTTCCTCTGTCCCTTTGCATAGTCTCACTCAACTTGACCAATTCTATTTAGAACCACAAATCATTCCTTTCCTCACCAACATTTACTTGAAAATTCCTTTTTAGAATAATAACCATCCTAATGGGTGTGAAGGAATATTTTGTGATTTAGATTTGCATTTCCCTAGTCATATTGAGCATCTTTTCATGTGCTTAGTGGCCATTTTCGTATCTCATTTGCAGAGACATCTCTTAAGTGCTTTGCCCAGTTTTTAACTGACCATTTTGTTGAGTTGTAGGAAATTTTTATATATTCTGGATATTAGTTTCTTATCAGAGGAAGAAAATTTGCAAGTATTTTCTCCTCTTTTGTGGGTTTTCTCTTCATTCCCTCTTTTGTAAAGCAGGCTTCGTGCTCAGTGTGGAGCCTAACATGGGGCTTGAACTCATGACGCTGAGATCAAGAGTCCGATGCTTAACTGACTGAGTCACCCAGGCACCCCTCTTCACTCCTTGATAGTATATCTTGGTGCGCAAAAGGTTTTAAATGTAAGTCTAATTTACCTATTTGTCTTTTGTTGCTCTGTTTTTGGTGTTATTACCAAGAAATTGTTGCCAAATCCCTTGTTATACAAAGCTTTCCCCCTCTGTTTTCTTCTAAGAGTTTTATAATTTTTATTTTTACATTTAAGTATTCCATTTTGAGTCCCTTTTAATGTATGATGTAAGGCAAAGATCCAATTCATTCTTTTGCATGTGGATATCCAGTTTTCCCAGCATCATTTTCCTACTTTTTTTTGATTTTATTAAAAAAATTTTAATTCCAGTATAGTTAACATACAGTGTTATATTAGTTTCAGGTGTACAATATAGTGATTCGACAATGTCATACATCACCTGGTGCTCATCACAAGTGCACATCTTTTTTTTTTTTTAAACAGTTGGGACAAGTGCACATCTTAATCCCAATCACCTATTTCATACATTCCTCCCCCTACCCCCTCTGGTAACCATCAGTTTGTTCTCTACAGTTAAGAGTCTGTTTCTTGGTTTGTGTGTGTGTCTCTCTTTTTCCCTTTGTTCATTTGTTTTGTTTCTAAAATTCTACATATGAGTGAAAACATACGGTATTTGTCTTTCTCTGACTTATTTCACTTAGCCATTATACTCTCTAGCTCCATCCATGTTATTGCAAATGTCAAGATTTCATTCTTTTTCATGGCTGAATAATATTCTATTGGGTGTATGTATGTATGTATGTGTGTGTGTGTATACACACACCAAATCTTCTTTATCCATTCATCTGTTGATGGACGCTGTTTCCATCAACAGCTTATTTCACTTAACACAACACTCTCCAGTTCCATCCACGTTGCTACAAATGGCCAGATTTCGTTCTTTCTCATTGCCAAGTAGTATTCCATTGTATGTATAAACCACATCTTCTTTATCCATTCATCAGTAAATAAGCTGTTTCCATATCTTGGCTATTATAAATAATGTTGCAATAAACATAGGGTGCATATATCCTTTCAAATTAGTGTTTTTGTATTCCTTGGGTAAATACTCACTAGTGGGATTACTGGATTGTAGGGTAGTTCTATTTTTAACTTTTTGAGGAACCTCGGTACTGTTTTCCACTGTGTCTGCACCAGCTTGTATTCCCACCAGCAGTGCATGAGGGTTCTTTTTTCTCCACATCCTCCCCAACACTTGTTTCTTGTGTTTTTGGATTTTAGCCATTCTGACAGATACGAAGTGATGTCTCATTATAGTTTTGATGTGCATTTCCCTGATGATGAGTGATGTTGAGCATGTTTTCATGTGTCTGTTGGCTATCTCTATGCCTTGTTTGGAAATGTCTGCTCATATCCTCTGCCCATTTTTAAATTGGATTATTTGTGTTTTGTGTGTGTGTGTGTGTGTGTGTGTGTGTGTGTGTGTGTGTGTGTTGAGTTCTTTATTATTTTGGATACTAACCCTTTATCAGAGATGTCATTTACAAATATGTTCTTCCATTTAGTAGGTTATCTTTTAGTTTTGTTGATGGTTTCCTTTGCTGTACAGAAGCTTTTTATTTTGATGTAGTCCCAATAGTTTATTTTTGCTTTTGTTTTCCTTGCCTCAGAAGGCATATCTAGGAAAATGTTGTTATGGCTGATGTCAGAGGAATTACTGCCTGTGCTCTCTTGTAGGATTTTTCTGGCTTCAGGTCTCACATTTAGGTCTTTAATCCATATTGAGTTTATTCTTGTGTATGGTGTCCAGTTTTCCCAGCATCCTTTGTTGGAGATGGTCTTTTTTCCCATTGCATATTCTTACCTCTTTTGTTGAAGATTAATTGACCATATAACTGTGGATTTGTTTCTGGGCTTTGTATCCTGTTCCATTGATCTGTGTGTCTCTTTGTGTGCCACACTGTTTCAATTACTTTAGCTTTGTAATATAACTTGAAGTCCAGAATTGTGATGCTTCTTTCTCAAGATTGCTTTGGCTATTTGGGGTCATCATTGGTTCCATACAAATTTGAGGATTGCTTTTTCTAGTTCTGTGAAAAATGCTGTTGGTATTTTGATAGGGATTGCATTAAATTGTGTGGATTGATTTGGGGTAGTATGGACATTTTAACATTATTCTTCTAATCCACGAGCATGAAATGTCTTTCCATTTCTTTGTGTCATTTTCAATTTCTTTCATCCCTGTTGTATAGTTTCAAAGTATAGGTCTTTCACCTCTTTGGTTAAGTTTATTCTTAGATATCTTATTATTTTTGGTGTGACTGTAAATGGGATTGTTTTCTTAATTTCTCTTTCTGCTGATTTATTATCAGTGTATGGAAATACAACAGATTTCTGTAGATTGACTTTGTATCCTGTGACTTTACTGAATTCATTTATCAGTTCTAGCAGTTTTTTGATGGAGTCTTTCAGGTTTTCTACATAGAGTATCATGTTATGTGCAAATAGTGAAAGTTTGACTTCTTCCATGTTGATTTGGATGCCTTTTATTTCTTTTTGTTGTCTGATTGCTGTGGCTAGGACGTCCAGTACTGTGTTGAATAAAAGTGGTGAGAACAGACATCTCTTTCTTTTTCCTGACATTAGGGCAAAGGCCCTCAGTTTTTCCCCATTGAGGATGATGTTAGCTCTGGGGTTTTCATATATGGCCTTTATTATGTTGAGGTATGTTCCTTCTAACCCTACTTTTTAAAAAATCATAAATGGATGTTGTACTTTGTCAAATGCTTTTTCTGCATCTATTGAAATGCTCATATGGTTCTTATCCTCTCTCTTATTGATGTGATGTATCATGTTGATTAATTTGCAAATATTTTAAAAGTATTTATGACAGAGATGGGGAGAGGTAGAGGGAGAGAGAGAAAGAATTTGAGAATGAGTGGGGAAGTGGCAGAGAGAGAGAGGGAGACAGAGAATCTGAAGCAGGCTCCACACTGTCAGTGCAGAGCCTGATGTGGGGCTGGAACTCAGGAACTATGAGATCATGACCTGAGCCAAAGTCAGATGCTTAACTAACTGAACCATCTGGGCACCCTGATTAATTTGTGAATATTAAACCACTCTTGTAGCTTCAGAAATAAATACCACTTGATCATGGTGAATGATTTTTTTAATGTACTGTTGGATTTGGTTTGGTAGTATTTTGTTGAGGATTTTTTTTACCTATGTTCATCAGAGATACTGGATATAGTTCTCTTTTTTTGTGGTGTCTTTATCTGCTTTTGGTGTCAGGGTTATGCTGGCTACATAGAAAGAATTTGGAAGTTTACTTTCTTTTCTATTTTTTGGAATAGTTTGAGAAGAACAGGTATTAAATGTGCATTATTAATGTTCTTCATTAAATGTTTGGTAGAATGCACCTGTGAAGCCATCTGGTTGTGGACTTTTGTTGGGAGTTTTTTGATTACTTATTCAATTTTATTGCTGGTAATTTGTTCAAATTTTCTGTTTCTTCCTATTTATGTTTTGGTAATTTATATGTTTCTAGGAGTGTATTCATTTCTTCTAGGTTGTCCCATTTATTGGCATATAGTTTTTCATAATAGTCTCTTATAATTTCTTCTGTGGTGTTTTATTTCTCCTCTCTTATTTGTGATTTTATTTATTTGGGCTTTTCTCTTTGTCTCTGTCTCTTTTGTAAGTCTTGCTAGAGGCATATCAATTTTATTGAATTTTTGCCAAGAACCAGCTCCTGGTTTCATTGATTTGTTCTATTGTGGGGTTTTTGTTTGTTTTTGTATCATTTATTTCTGCTCCGATTCTTATTTCCTTCTGCTGGTTTTAGGTTTTATTTGTTCTTTTATAGCTCCTTTAGGTGTAAAATTAGATTATGTGCGATTTTTCTTCTTCAGGTACGCCTTTATTGCTGTAAACTTCCCTCTTAGAATAGCTTTTGCTGCATCCCAAAGGTTTTGAACCATTGTGTTTCATCTTCATTTGTTTCTGTGTACTTTTAAATTTTATTTCCTGGTGACCTAGTCATTGTTTAATAGCACGTTATTTAACCTCTATGTATTTGTGCTCTTCCCAGATTTTTTCTTGTGGTTGACTTCTGGTTTCATAGTGTGGTCAGAAATGATGCATGGTGTGACTTTGATCTCTTTGAATTTCTTGAGGCCTGTTTTGTGGCCTAATATGTGATCTATTCTGGAGAATGTTCCATGTGCACTTGAAAAGAATGTGTATTCTGTTATAGGATGGAATGTTCTGAATATATCTGTTTAATCCATGTGGAGAATGGATGATGCTTTGGGGATTTAAAAAATTTTTTTTCAATGTTTGTTTAGTTTTGAGAGAAAGAGCGAGTGTGTGAATGGGGAAGGAGCAGAGAGAGAGGGAGACACAGAATCTGAAGCAGGCTCCAGGCTCTGAGCTGTCAGCACAGAGCCCGATGTGGGGCTCGAACTCACGAACCACGAGATCATGCCCTGAGCCGAAGTCGGACGCTTACTGACTGATCCACCCAGGCTCCCTGCTTTGGGGATTTCTTAAACTATTATCTCTACTTTGGAGTATGTTTGGAAATCTCATAATAAAAACTTGAAGGAAAAGCCATCATTCAAGTATGAATTTTATTGTTTTAAGTTATTGTTTGAATGTTCTTTTTTTCAAAATAACTGATTTAAGTCATTATTTTGATTTCTGTCACTTATTTTCTCTTTGTTTTAGGGAATATTGTGATTTTTTTTGCAACATCCAACTATGCTATGCTTTTGCTTTTTCCTAAGATAGAAAAAGAAACTATTTTTTTTTTGTTATGTTTTTGATAGTCTCACTCTTGCCCTCAGTGCTCTTCTTGCCTCTAGAAGTTGGTAAAGTTGATTCTTGTGAATTCTTCAGTGTTGAGTATAAATGTGCCATGATTTCTAAACCTCAATTACTTGAGGGAGCTTTGAAAAATGTATAGAAATGCAGACAGATTCACTACGACTTTGTTCTCAGAAGTGATTGGGATGCAGCTGGATTTGGGAATCACTAAGTATTGAGCAATTCTTCTGAAAGGGCATAGAAAGCACAGCTTTTTATACTCTCTCCTGCCACCTTGGAGAACATCCTGCCTTAGTGGGAGGAGAGCAGGACTTAAAGTCAGAAGTTCCAGGCCGGTTAGTAGACCTAGATGACCATGGCTGAACTTCACTCTTAGAAATAACTTCACTCTTAGAAAGATGAGACTGAACTGTGCTGCCGTTGAGCTCCCTGAATGTGTTAGTTATTCCATGATAAGATTTGGGCTGCTGTCAGCTTCAACCTGGGAGAGAGAGATTGATCACTAGAATGAGGGGATTAATGTGGATTCCTCCTGTGTACAGAAGGAGAAGATATTTACATACCTGTATTAGGTTGATTACACTAATCACTCAAGGAAAATAACCACAAATTCCTTAAGTGTGTGTGTGTGTGTGTGTGTGTGTGTGTGTGTGTGCGCGCGCGCGCATGCGCACACCACATCTTTATCCATTCATCTACTGATGGACATTTGGGCTCTTTCCATACTTTGGCTATTGTAGATAGTGCTGCTATAAACATGGGGGTGCATGTGTCCCTTTGAAACAGCACACCTGTATCCCTTGGATAAATGCCTAGTAGTGCAATTGCTGGGTCATAGGGTAGTTCTATTTTTAGTTTTTTGAGGAAACTCCATACTGTTTTCCAGAGTGGCTGCACCAGCTTGCATTCCCATACTTTCTACATTTCTAAAAGAAAAATTCAATCTCTTCTTGGATGGTCTAGTGGAACAGCAACCTTGACATATTTAATAAAGTTAAGTACTGTATAATGAGCTTTTCTTTTGAGGCCTTTAAGAGTGTTCAAATATGCCTTGTTAGCTTACTCAAGCCAAATTGGGAGGGTCAAAAAGATGTTGGCAGCCTGTGGAATCCTGAGGCTTCAGGCACTGAGCTTAGCCCCAGATCACATCCAGGGGTTAGTGGGCAACTGCTAATAGATCCTGGTCTTCTTAAAAAAATCCGGGATTCAGAAGGGATTTGAGAGATTTTCAGTGCTGCCCACCCTTTTGCAGATGACAGAACAGAGAGCCCTCTGATGCTGCACATGGGTATTTTCCATTTACTTGGTCTCTCTAAGGATGGCAGCACCTTCAAAACATAGAACGTACTTCCCTGCCGGAAGCCACATCTTTCAGTGGTGACACCCATAGGCAACCCCTGTGGTCTTTTGCTTGTTTTGGAGAGGTGCAGCTTGACTGCTTTTGTTGTTACAATACTGGGTGGTCTGCCAGTAAGCACGTAGTATAAATAACAACTAATAAATAATTTTACAGCAGAGGTCCTAAATCTTTCCAGATAGTGCACTGGTGCGTGGCTGTTAAATGCCAGACAGATCCTAAGAAAACAGTAACTTTAACCCATCCATTTTTTTTTTTTTTACATACATGGCACATTGTTGTCATAAAATTTTCCTTAGGTTTTAATGGCTTAAGGGAAAAAATACACACATAAAAACACATGTACACAAACAACCCACATATGCACAGCTACCCTAGCTGGCTACACGATAACTTCTGTTTTTAGAAATTGCCAATTTTATATATGTTTCCGAATTTTTCTTCTAGTTTGGCTACAGTACATTATTTTGTACAGTGGTGAATTTGAACAGACTTAATTTTTTTTGGAATAAGAGTGTGCTGGACCACACCCTTGCATTTGTTTGAGTGTCCAAAATTATGAGAAAATGAATTGGTTTCACTCATTTTATAGTTTCCTACCTCCTTTTTTTTTTTTTTTTAAAGTAGGCTCCATGCCCAGTGCAGAGCCCAGTGCAGGGCTTGAACTCAGTGACCCTGAGATCATGACCTGAGTTGAGATCAAGAGACAGATTCTTAACCAACTGAACCAGGCAGGCACCCCTAGAGTTTCCTACCTCTGAGAGCCAGTTACCTGAGTCCTGTACCATCTAGGATCTTTGGGTTTCCAGCTGAGTTGGAGGTTAGGATTTTGTTCTCATCCCTCCCCCATGAAATTTCCCAGGCTTCTGCTGCTTCAGCTGTAATTTGGGGATAATAATACCTATGGATAGAGTTTTTAAGGATTGAGTGTGGTGGCTTCCATGAGCTCCCCCAGCATAGGCTTTCAATAGGTGTTTCTTGTCTTCACCTTCTGTATTCTGTTGAAATTCTGCCCACAGCAAAGCCTGTTTTCTCATGAAGCCATCTTGTATTGGAAGGAAGTCCCGCTGCTCTGTATTTTCACAGTGACTGTGAAACCTCTCCCATACAGTCTTTTGGTGCGATGGCTTTCACTATGGTGATTACAGGAACCTGTCTGTATGCCTCTGTACCCCCAACTCTGGCCAGGCCAGTGGGCAGAAAGCGGAGGGCAGAGGCAGAGGCTGACTGAGCCCTGCATTTCCTGCAGGGCATTAGCAAATGCACACACAGCAGGTGTGGTCACGGATAGGCTCTCAGCAGATGTGTGGGTCAGTTGTAAAAATAAATCTGTAGAACAGTACGTGCTCACAAGGTGCTTGTCTCCCTCAACCTTCTGCTTCCAGCTGCTGATGCCTCTTTCCAGTTCTCTCACTTGGAGGCTCTGCTCTGCCACCTGAGGAGGCTTGACCTCCCCAGGAGGTCAGGTTTGTAGAGCAGTGGTTAATTAGAGCCAGCCTGGCTATTTAAGAGATGTGTGTTATGGGTGGAATTGTGTCCCCCCAAAGACATTGCAGTTCTAATCCAGGACCTCAGAATGTGACCTTATTTGGAAGTAGGGTCTTTACAGAGGTTATCAAGGTTACATGAGGTCATTAAGGTGGGCCCTAATCCAACATGACTGGTGTCCTTATTAAAAGAGGCAGACAAGTACAGGGAAAGAATATGTAAAGGTACAGAGAGAGCAATGTTTACAGGCCAGGGAATGCTTGAGAGTTCCCCAGACTAGGAGAGAGGCATGGAACAGATTCTGCCCTGTTGCCCTCAGAAGGAACCTACCCTGCCGATGCCTTGATTGTGGACTTCTAGCTCTAAAACTGTGAGATAATACATTTCCAGCATGTGGTACTTTGTTATGAGAACCCCAGGAAACTAGTTCATTGCGTGAAGCAGGCAAGTCTATTAATCTTTTCAGCTTTATTTCCTTATCTATAGGATGATGTGACCAATCATAACTATCTGAGAGGGTTCTTCGAGGTTCAAATAGTGCCTGGCATTTTGGGAAGACCTTTATTAATGGCGTTCCTTGAAGATTTACTCCTCAGACTCCTGGCCTTCCTCAGCCCTGGACCACTTAAATTTGGCAGTCCCTGGTTGCATTTCTCCAGAAGCTCTTCAGCGGGGTTCTGGTTTCTGTGACCATGAGATTTAGAAGCCTTAGCTTACAGCGAATCATTTTCCAACAGGAATCTGGTTCAGTTAGGGGTTTCATTTCCTGATGAAGTGCTCAGTCAAGTAATCTGTAAAACTTTCTATCCTCTTAGTATGTGTTAACGGGCAGAGGCCCCACCCCTTTCAGGTAGCCACGTTAACTGAGAACCTTTGTCATATATAATCTTTATGTACCTGTTGATTTCCTTACTTTTATTTTGTTCATTTCAACTGGAGTATACTTGACATGCAGTATTAATTTCAGGTGTGCAGCATAGTGATTTGACAGTTACATACATCATGAACTGCTCACCATGATAAGGGTAGTACCATCTGTCACCTTACAAAGTTATTACATTATTATTGGCATATTCCTTATGCTGTAATTTACATCCCCTTGACTTATTGCTGGAAGTTTGTACCTCTTAATCCCCTGTACCTATTTTACCCACCAGTTTGTTCTTTCTATTTCTAAGCCTGTTTTTGTTTTGTTTTTTAGATTTCATATATGAATGAAATCATATGGTATTTGTCTTTCTCTGACTTATTTCACTTAGCGCAGCTACATCTAGGTCAATCCATGTTGTTGTAAATGGCAAGATTTCATTATTTTTTATGGCTGAATAATATTCCTTTGCATATTTATACACATCCTTATCTGTGTATCTGTCGAAGGACACTTACATTGCTTCTATACCTTGGCTATTGTAAATAATGCTGTACTAAATGTAGGGGTGTGTATATCATTTCAAGTCAGTGTTTTGTTTTCTTTGGGTAAATACCCAGAGTTAGAATTGCTGGATCATATGGTAGTTTGTTCATTCGTTTCTTTCTTTCTTTCTTTCTTTCTTTCTTTCTTTCTTTCTTTCTTTTTATTTTTGAGAAACCTTCATACTGTTTTCCATGGTGACTGCGTCAGTTTGTATTCCCACCATCCAGTACACAAGGGTTCCCATTTATCCACTTCTTTGCCAACACTTGTTATTTCTCATCTTTTGATATTAGTTATTTTGATGGGCGTGAGATGATACCTCATTTTGGTTTTGATTTACACTTCCTTTATGATGAGTGGTGTTGAGTATCTTTTCATGTGTTTCTTGGCCATCTATATGTCTTTGGAAAAATGATGATTCAGGTCCTCTGCCTATTAGTTAATGGAGTGGGGTGGCTTTTAAAAATTTTTTGATGTTGAGTTGTATGGGTTCTTTATATACTTTGGATATTAACCCTTTATGGACAATATCATTTGCAACTACTTTCTCTCATTCAGTAGGCTTTTATTTTGGTGATGGTTTCCTTTGCTGTGCAAAAGTATCTTCCATCATCTCCAGTATCTTCCATCAATGTCTTCTAGTTTTCAGAGTACAGATCTTTCACCTCCTTGGCTAAATTTATTCCTAGGTATTTTATTTTGGTGATGGTTTCCTTTGCTGTGCAAAAGTTTTTTAGTTTAACACTGTCCCAATTGATTATTTTTGCTTTTGCTGCCTTTGAGGACACAGAGGCAAAAAATATTGCTAAGACTGATGTCCAAGAGGCTACTACCTATGTTTTCTTTCAGGATTTTTATGGTTTCAGGTCTTAAATTTAGATCTTTAATCCATTTTGAATTTATTTTTGTATATGGTATAAGAAAGTGGTCCAATTTCATTCTTTTGTATGTAGCTGTCCAGTTTTTCCAGAACTATTTATTGAAGAGACTGTCTTTCCCCATTGTATATTCTTGCCCCTTTGGTCATTAATTGGCCATATAATTGTGGGTTTATTTCCAGGCTCTCTATTCTGTTTCCTTGATCTATGTGTTGATTTTGTGCCAGTACCATACTGTTTTCATTACTACAGCTTTGTACTATATTTTGAAACCAGCCTTTTTCTTAAGATTGATTTGGCTATTCAGGGTTTTTCACGGTTCCCTATAAATTGTAGGATTGTTTGTTCTAGTTCAATGAAAAATGCTTTTGGTATTTTGATGGGGATTGCATTGAATCTATAGATTGCTTTGGGTAGTATAGACATTTTGATAATATTAATTCTTCCCATCTATAAACATGGAATATCTTTCTATTTATTTGTGTCATCTCCAGTATCTTCCATCAATGTCTTCTAGTTTTCAGCGTACAGATCTTTCACCTCCTTGGCTAAATTTATTCCTAGGTATTTTATTCTTTTTGATACAGTTGTAAATGGGATTACTTTTTTGATTTCTCTCCTGATTTGTTACTAGTGGTTATTAGTGATTTCTTTATTTTTATTTTTTATAATGTTTGTTTTTGAAAGAGAGAGAGAGAAACATAACGTGAGTGGGGGAGAGGCGGGGGTGCGGGGGGGGGGGGGGGAAAGAATATGAAGCAGGCTCCAGGCTCTGAGCTATCAGCACAGAGCCTGTCAGGGGCTTGAACCCAGGAACCACGAGATCATGACTGAGCTGAAGTTGGATGCTTAACTGACTGAGCCACCCAGGCACCCTGTGATTTCTTTACTTTTAAATGCCCGTTATTGAAGAATATAGGAGGTAGGACTTGGGTTATTTGGTTATTGTTAGGAGAAAAATGAAAATCTTTGAATTTAGATCTATAAGTCTTTGTGCGTAGGAGGTGGGTCGTGTCTGGAATAGATGTGGGCCTTGGTCTGGCACTGCACCTGTGTGGCCTTGGGCCAGTTCCTTAATCTTTCTGAGTATCTGCTATCTCCTCTTTATAACGAAGGTGATGATACCTCTTCAAGTGGCTTTTTAAGATTTAAATGAGATAATTTAGGTAAGGAAATGCCTTTCCTTTGTGCTACATACTCAAAAGAGAGTTCCTTTCCTTCCATTTTCCCATCCCCCAACTGTTACAGTCAGTGGCTTAAGTGTTGGCTACTTTAGGCATGACATGGACAGGTGAGAGCATTGTGTTCTTTATTTTTTATTTAAAATTTTTTTGTAACATTTATTCATTTTTGAGAGTCAGGGAGAGACAGAACATGAGCAGGGGAAGGGCAGAGAGAGAGGGAGACACAGAATCCGAAGCAGGCTCCAGGCTCTGAGTTGTCAGCACAGAGCCCAACGGGGGGTTCGAACTCACAAACCTTGGGAGATCATGACCTGAGCCAAAGTCAGATGCTTAACCAACCGAGTCACCCAGGCACCCCATTATTGTGTCCTTTAAATTACAGTCTGTTCAAGGCTGCACACCACCTACATGCTGAGAAACTTTGAGTGACCTAGTTCAGATTCAAAACTTTTTTTCAACATGGTCCAAAGTGAATTTGATATTCTAGTTAAGGGTCTATTGGTGATAGTATAACTTCTGAGTTACTTAAAAAAAAGTTTGGAAGTACTAAATGTGAAGAATGAGACGGTGTGTGTGTGTGTGTGTGTGTGTGTGTGTGTGTGTGTGTGTCTGCCCGTGTATGGGCATGATGGCTAAAAAAGTAAATTTTCCTATAGCTAGTGTTCTTTAATCATGAGTTGGTCATCTCTATAAATTAAATGTATATTTTTGAAGGTCATGAAGATAAATCTGCATTAATAACTGTGGCTATTTGAGCACTTAGGGTTCAGATAACATCAATAACCTAAAAATCTCTAAGCTTTTTATAAATATCAGTGTAGACTGTATTAATATATAAAACAAGACTTCAGGCTGGGCTTAATTGAATTAGTCATTTAGTATCAAATGAGGAGTCTGCTCTCTAGTTTCACTTGAAAAGAAATGGGGTAGGTAAGGAAAGAGCCATAGAATGTTATGTTTTTGCATCAATTTACTTGTTTTATTAATTTTCTACTCTCAAAGCCATTCTCAGATGGTTCCATTAAAAGGAGAGTGGACTATTTGCCATTTTCCAATGCAAGTAATGATAGATGTTGGGAGAGATTATTCATGCCTTATTATAATCAATATAACTTCATTTTAAAACTACTTTTGTGCACTTGAAGTCAAACGATCTTTATTCCCTTTGAAAAATAAAAAAAACACCTTTTGAATTCCATAGGGAAGAGTTGAAAATACCAAAGGTTTTTATACCTTTCTTTAAATAATTATTTTCACAAACTATGTTCAGGTCGGACCCTAGTCTGAGGGGCTATATGATCTGGAAACCAGCATGAAGTGAATCATCATAAAGCAAATCCTATTTTCCCATAGGAGTCTCGTTTTAATTAGGGGTTTTATTCCTGACAAAGTGCTCACCATCATATAAATCAAAAATTTGGCCATGGATATGTTATAAAAGTAAAGATACAGCAATATACATCATGTAATAATTTAATATTGTACTCCTACTTATATACAATGAGCATGCATATAGTGTATACATTATTATTCAAAGCCCAAGAGCTTTATAAAATATACATTCAGCATATAAAAATGCACAGCTCTGCCATGGTTTAATGTAAATGAAAGAACTTAATAAACTATAGATTGCTATACAGATGTAAGCTGAAATTTTATTAGGCTTGTGCATATAGCCTAACATAATACATGTGCAATAAGACATTCCTAAATGTCTAGTTAGGACTATTTTTGTGGTCCTTAGAGTTTGGAAGGACATTTGGGGGTCTGGGTGACTCATGAGGTAGGATATGTAGAAGTTTGAATGGATGCTTTTCTTTTGTTAATATTTCTTTGTGCTCCTTTCTATGCTTTGTTTCAAAATGTTTTTATATATGTCTTGTATCCTCATAATCACCTCTTAAGGAAAGACACCATCATTGGCCCTTTGAAGAAGGCAACACTGATGAGCACAGAAGATAAATGACACTATCAGAATCACTTTGTCACTAGGAAGTTGCCAGATGAAACTAAAACGCATCCTTTCTGATTCCTTACTCTGTGTTCCTTCAAATACATCACAAGGACCTGGCATTTGTCTCTCTAGTAATCAGATGCTCTCAAAATTTCAAGGGTCTTAGAGTAAATTACCTGGAGCAAATTTAAATTTGGGGTCCCTCTCAAGGGGAACGGTTAGAGCATCTGAAAGTGAGGAGTCCTCATGGAAGACTTCAGTGGTGAGGGTTCACAGAGGAAGAGTCTTGAATCTTTTTTTTTTTTAATATTTATTTGTGTGTGTGTGTGCGCGCGCACGCGCAAGTGAGAGAGAGAGAGAGAGAGAGAGAGAGAGAGAGAGAGAACAGAATCCGAGGTAGGCTTCATGCTCCGAGCTGTCAGCACAGAGCCCGATGTGGGGCTCCAACTCATGAACCGTGAGGTCATGTCCTGAGCTGAAGTTGGATGCTTAACCGACTGAGCCACCCAGGTGCCTTGAGACTCCTGAGTCTTTCCTCTTCATTCGGTGGCCATGGCAGGCTGGGCAGGTGGGCAGCCTGAGGAGAACACGCGCCAAGGGGCAGCGGGTCATGTGTCTTTGCCTTAGTGGACTGTCAGGTGATTCTTGTCAGTGCTGCACTGACAAACCCTGAAAGCTCATTAGTTATAATGAAGGTTTATCAGTCATACCACGTCAGAGGCTCTTTGTGCCACTGCCATCCCGCAACTTGGCGGTCTTGGAGTTCATCTGTTTCCGTGGGAGAGGGAGAGGGGAGAGAACATGTGGCCAGCCCTGAGTGCAGGGGTGTGATGTGTGGTCTCATGGTCCCGTTTCTTCTCCGTGTGGAGGTTGTTTGCTTCTGTAGTGATGGGATCATGACACTGTCTTCAGTAATATCCTGAGCTGACCACACCTGGCCATCATCTTGGTGGCTTTTTGTTTATTTAATAAACGTTTATGGAGTGCTTATGTGCAAGGCTTTGGTTTGGAAATGTGTTTCAAAGTAGCAATTCATCCCAAAGAATCACTCGAATTGTGTTTCATCCAGTAATCAAAAGTTCTATCAGGGCCACTGTTAGCCCATATGAATCCTTTGTGCAAATTAGAAACAGGCACCCCTTCCTCAATGTTTTACTCCCATCTGTCAGAAAACTGTCATGCTGAGCTTCACTACAATACCTTCACTAAGGTCTCCTGAAAAATTGTCAAAATATATAAACTGACAATGTCTCTGAGGTTAACGGTGCCCCCTTAGATGGGTCAGTCTGTCATTCTTGTACAGTGCACAACCTGCACAACTGTATATGGCAACTTTGTTCCCCTTGCTTCGTCCTGTTGACTCTTCATGAAATTCTGCAGATATTCCCCGGTAAAAGTTTTCCCAATCTTTCTTAAGCATGGTCGAGAATTCTTTTTGGAGAAGTTGATGTCAGTTCTGTTAGGCCACAGGAAAAAAAAATGTCACTTCTTTTCATAAGGTCAAGTTTCTAATGCCATTTTCCTGAGGCAGGTATCATCCATCTTTAGTCTGATTTGTTTTAAAATTACATCTACTTTCCTTCACTGTTTCTCTGTTCTTTGACCATTTGCTACATTTTGAAAATATGGAGGTATAATAGTTCTTATTTTAAAAAACTTTCAAATAGGACCTTGATGGAATATCCTCAGAGTGATAGATTCCTGCCCAGGGGCTAAGAATTATTGCCCTTATTAGGAAAATGGATTTTTTGTTTGTGGGCATTTGAACTAGACCAAACCAACAGGCAACGCTATTATTTGTTAAATGAACAAATGAATGGATACATTGTGAGGGACATTTAGTCTTAACTGTAAACCAATTGCCCTAAAAAACCCCCCCAAAACCTGTTTTATGACTGCATGTTATCACAGAAGGCCCCAGACCTAGAAAAAGCCTGTTACTACTTCTTAGAGTTAAGGACCCTTGCTCAAAATGAAGGCGCAATCATGTGTGAAGAAAGGATAGTATGTTTAAAAAAATTCCAGGACTGGTCTAATTACACTTTGATTACTCTCTCCAGGGAGTAATTCTTATTCCTTGGTAGGAAACCACGAGCAAGTCTGACCATTTGGTTTTGTGAAAATAAACTTAGTTTAATTTATTGACACGTTATACATACCTGCCAAATTTTCTCATTCTTTTTCCCTGACATGTGTCTTGCCTGATGGAGTCACTGTAATGCAGTCTATGTGTTTTTAAAGAAATTATGTTTTGCTAAGGAATGTATCAAAATTGTTAAACCATGTTGCACCTTGTTCTCATTAGTCTTTGGAATGCAGCTGCCGGAACAGAAAGGGCAGGGGAGACAGAGACCAGCCGAGGGGTGGCTGCGGGTACTCCCGCCTCTGCTGCTCTCAGGAGGCCCTCTGGGCTGCACTGTGAGCTGCAAGGTCTCAGCCTTTTCTTGGGCAGCTGTGCCAAGAGGTGCAGCCGGGGAGCCCTTTGACCCAAGCCCACTGCAGCTCTGTTAGGTGGCAAACCAACTAACACAACGAATACCACCCCCCCCCCCCATGCAATCCAGCTGTAATCACTAATCACTTCCCTGTATGCAATTAAGTTGCCAATATCCGGGTTTCCATTGGAAACCCTTGCTAAAGGGAGGCCTGCCTTGGTTCATGAACAGCAGTGGACCCTAAAGAGTGGGCAGATGTTCTAAGTCCTGGCATTTCTACCTGCACCCGTGTCTCTTGTCAGTCCTTGCTCTCCGCTCCTGATGCTCCAGCCTGCATTAGGATCCCATGAATCTTGCTTGGACTGCTACGATACTAACAGCTCCCCCCCCACCCCCATTTCCACCTTCACATTGTAGCCAGAGTGATTATTTGTTTGTTCTTAAAGTTTATTTTGAGAGAGAGAGAGAGAGAGAGAGAGAGAGAGAGAGAGACCATGCGCACCTGTGCATGCACACGAGTGGGGGAGGGGCAGAGAGAGAGGGAGACAGGATCCCAAGCCGGCTCCACGCTGTCAGCACAAAGCCTGACATCAGGCTCCATCTCATCACCATGAGATCACAACCTGAGCCCAAGTCAAGAGTCAGACACCCATCCAACTGAGCCACCAAGTGCCCCCAGAGTGATCTTTTAAAGATACTTAGTCTTCTGTACCCTGCTGGGAGGTTCCCGGTCACCTACAGCATAAAATATCTCCTTTGCTTGTTGTTCAAGGCCTTTCAAGGTCTGGCCTCTGCCACCTCATCTAGCCTAATCTCCCAATGCTTCTCACCTGTCGTTTTTATGTCCCAGGAATATAGGACTATTGTAATTTTGGAAATATACCTTGATCCCTCACACTTATGTACCTTTGCTCTTGTTATTTCTTCTTTGGATATTTTCTCTGTTAATGGCCCATCTGGCTAGCTGTCTGTAGCATGAATGCCACCTCATCTTTGAAGGCCTCCCTGATTTCCTCTGCTGATTTAGGCACTCAGCATTCTGTGCTCCTACTGAGCCTTATGTAAATACAAC
>NW_026059965.1:0-27570 GCF_023721935.1 Panthera uncia | reverse complement strand
TGAGAGAAAGCAGGGGAGGGGCAGGGAGAGAGGGAGACAGAGGATCCGAAGTGTGCCCTGCACTGACAGCAGAGAGCCTGACATGGGGCTCGAACTCATGAACTGTGAGATCATGACCTGAGCCAAAGTGGGACACTTAACCCACTGAGCCACCCAGGTGCCATGTCACAGTGCTATTTCTGACAGAAGTTATGCTAAATCGCAGATCACATGACTTTGATTCAAAGCCTGTGGGACTGTCCACTGATCAAAGAACAAGCTACATTTATTCAAGCCCCTACCCTCCCTTTCCAGCTACCTCCTATCATGCATCCTATAGTTTAGGCTCCCCAAACTGTGCTGACACCTTGTTTACTAACTACTTGGGATGCTAACTGTACTATCACCCTGTATTCCAGATTCACCAGACCATTCTGCAGACTAATATGCAATACCCTGTTCACACATGGTGTGCCTCCCAGATATTTTTCTAAAAGATGGAAACAGTTGCTAGCATTATATGTAATCCCCTGATTTAAAAAAAGTCCGGAATTTATTTCTCTAGAAAAACTAAACGATGTGACAGAACTGTGTCCGTGTTCCAGAAGGGTAAGGGTCTGTGCTTGCCCCAAGATGGGACATGTGCCAGCCACAGTGACCTTGGATAAAGGCACGGGGAGATCCCATGAAACTTTACCTTCCTATTTCCCACAAGAGGGCAATCTAATCTCTAAAAACGTCAAGGAGACTGAAATCGCACCAGCTGCTAGCTTGACTTTGCTGTTGAAGCTGTGAAGAACTTACGTAGGAGCCTACCTGCGTTTCGCATCCAAACAGGCGTGGCGCTTGCTGTGAACTACTGTTAGGCACCCTTTCACAAACTCCTTTCGCCTGGATCCTCTCCAGCTTCTTAATTCCGTTTTTCTGAAAGCCAGCTTGCGCTCAACGTGTGCAAGGAGGGCCTCCACTGAGCTTCCTGAGCCACCTTTGAGCTTAGGTGGAGGCTGTGGAAATTTGGAGGCCCGAGGAGGCAGGGCTGTTGCCAGGGAAATGCCTGATTTGTGGAGACACCCTCACGGCCCAGCATTCCTTGGTGGTGCTTCTGGTTGGCACAGAATCTTGCTTTTTGTCAGCACCCCGAGAGGAGAGCAGTCACCGTTGGGCATGCCTTAACACCGACCGGGCCAGCAGATTGATGTGTTGGCCCCCAGGCCTATTTATTAGAATGTAGTGTATCTGCTGAGGGGGCCTAGAAACTCAGTGTCGTTGGCCGGTGTGTACTTTCCCCTTGGAAAAGTTAACAGTAGAAGCCAACATACAGTCACCAGTGTTCTTGTCTGAGTTCTGAGCAAGGGGAGTGGTAGGATTTGCACGTTTGGAGGTCCCGTTGTGATGTTCTGGCTCCTCCTCTTACGGTAAGGGGCTAGCTGGCTGGGGCACTTTATCCAGGCCTCTCTACAGGGACAGTGCTGTGGGTGCGTCGCTCTGTTTGCCTCTCACGCTCTGCGCGCCCCCTCCCCCTTGGTCTGCCAGATTTACAGGTTAACAGACACCACCACCCGGTCTTAGATCACGTTCACGTGTGGCATTCTTTACTTTTGGTCCTGTTTACACCTCAACTGCTTTGGTTTTAATAATTCAGGTCAGAGTATTTTGGGACGGTCAGGGGCAAGGTGCCTTAGCACTTTTACGACGTCTCAAACATCTAAGAAAACAAGAGCTCTTAACCCCCACGTGGCAACTAAGTATGGATAAGTGAAAACAAAGTTGCCAAATCCGACTCTCTCTATTGGTTTTCTTCTCTTTGCTTGCGTTTGGTTAAGACAACAAATCAACTAGAGGCACCTGGGTGGCTCAGGTGGTTCAGCCTTTGACCCGATCTTTGCTCAGGCCTTGATCTCAAGGATGTGAGTTTGAGCTCCATCCGTATTGGGTGTGGAGCCTACTAAAAAAAGACAAGACAGAGCGACTCATCTTTACCTTGGTTTTTCTCTCTCATTTCCTTTTTTACACGTCCTCAGCAATGGTGAGATTTGAAATGATTCAATAGGCATGTGGAAATATGGAAAATGAGGGAGAGAAAGAGCATAAATGGTATAATTGGTCTTGGGTTTTTGAAAAATTGGCTTGGGTTGTTACACTTGTGTTTTTGTGTTTTTTTTTTTTTTAATCCTTGGGCTGAATAACCTATCCCTCTGCCCTTACAGAAAGCTAATACTGAAATATATATATAGTTGATCCTTGAACATGGGCCCGCTTACACAGATTTTTTATTTCAGTAAATACAGTACAGCATCATAAATGAATTTTCTCTCATTTTCTTTTTTTTTCTTCTTTTTATTTTTTTATTTTTTTAATATATGAAATTTACTGTCAAATTGGTTTCCATACAACACCCAGTGCTCATCCCAAAAGGTGCCCTCCTCAATACCCATCACCCACCCTGCCCTCCCTCCCACCCCCCATCAACCCTCAGTTTGTTCTCAGTTTTTAACAGTCTCTTATGCTTTGGCTCTCTCCCACTCTAACCTCTTTTTTTTTTTTTTTTTTTTCTTTCCTTCCCCTCCCCCATGGGTTTCTGTTATGTTTCTCAGGATCCACATAAGAGTGAAACCATATGGTATCTGTCTTTCTCTGTATGGCTTATTTCACTTAGCATCACACTCTCCAGTTCCATCCATGTTGCTACAAAAGGCCATATTTCATTTTTTCTCATTGCCACGTAGTATTCCATTGTGTATATAAACCACAATTTCTTTATCCATTCATCAGTTGATGGACATTTAGGCTCTTTCCATAATTTGGCTATTGTTGAGAGTGCCGCTATAAACATTGGGGTACTCTCTCATTTTCTTAAAATTTTCTCTAGCTTTCTTTCTTGTAAGAATACAGTGTAGAGTACATCAAACATACAAAATGTGTTAATTGACTATTATCCGTAAGGCTTCTTGGTCAACAGTAGGCTATTGAGTTTTGGGGGAGTCAAAAGTTACATGTGGATATTTGACTGTGTGGGGGTTGGTATCCCAATCCCTGCCTCGCTCAAGGCTCACTGTGTATTTAAGCACAAGGATCCTATTTTTGATAGGATTTAGGTTCCACTAGTTTGCCTACAGTAAGGGATATTGATTCAGCCTTGGGCCTTAAAATCTAAGTGTTAACTCTGGGCACACCAGGAATTTAAGGTTCATTAGGCACAGTTTTTGGAGACTTTTTAGTGTACTCAGTTTAGTTGAGTGGGAATCTCCATGTGTTCCAAGGCATGCCTCGGTCGGTTATATTTTGTTGTTAACATCACCCGTGGCCCTGGGGTTCGCAGCGCAAACAGAAGGAGGTGACACTGTGGTTGAACCCTTTCCTGCCTCTCGCAGAGGCAGAGACCCAGAGGCACTGTCTCTGCCAGAGAGGGTGGTGATGGGCTCAAATTCCTCATTAGGTAGTTTTATAGGGTTTGGAGAAATAGGATAGGCAAAAATGTTATTTGGTACTGATGTCTAGTCAGCATGTGTTTAAATGCCTTTTTAATGCTCTGAACTTCACTTAGATTTCCTGGGGTTATTGTAAGTGAAAGACTTAATCCTTATTTTCAGGCAGTTTAAAATCCATGTATTTGGAACATGAACTAACACAATGAGAGAGCAATGCAGGACACCATAATGTTGTGACTAGGTTAGAGATTCTGGGGTTAGATCTGAAATTTTTTTTTAACCTTTTGTGTCTTAGTTCCTTTATGTAAAATGGGGTTGGTATAAAGATTATATGAGATAATGTATGTAAAGTACTTAGCCTAGAGTCTCATGTGTGGTTGAAAGGTCAGTATTTGGTGGATAACCGTAAAATTAAGTTTCCTTTATGCAGTTTTATTGAGAAAGTGCTCCCATCTCAGTGCTCACATAAATCACTTTGAAAGAAAATTTCCCCAAATCCCACTATGTACCGTCTTGATTTCTTTAATAAATTGGTTTTTTTTTTTTCTGATAACAGAAACATGGACCTGCCTTAAGTGTTTCTCTTAAAATCGGTGTGCCTGCCAGGAATTGCTTTTTTAACCCCTGTTATTTATCAGCTGCTATTTATTCTGGAGAATCAGCTAACCGAGTACATATAAAGGAGTAAAGAAAAGGGTCTGCCCTTGGACTGATAATAAGTAACAGCTTCAGTGTTCTGGGTGCTCAGAAACCTTTTGCTCCCGTCTTCTTGGCCACATCCTAAAAGATTGGGGTTTCTAGAAGTGTGCAACCTGGCTAAATGCAGTGTCTGTTTAGTAGGACCAGAAGTGTAAAGAAACAGCGAGTAGTGCCTGGGTTATCTTTATTTCCTGCCAGAAGGGAGCTTGATGGAAAGTCTGATTCATAGGCAGGGGGGGAAATGTGGGTTCCAGCCCTGCGAGTGTCAGGGCCGTCTCCCCACAAAATGAGGCATTCGCTGCCTGAAGAGGTCTTCAGCTTACCAAATCACTTTAAACCCTCCCGGGAAGAGTAAGGTCAGAATGAGTGACAAAGAACTTCAGCCTGACATAAGGTTGTGTGTGTGTGTGTGTGTGTGTGTGTGTGTGTGTTATGGTTAATTACGTTTCTTTGTTTATAACAAACACAAAAACCTTAATGGACTTTGCCTCTTCAGAGAGGGAGTATTCTCTTCTGAGGGGATGGAAATTGCACGAGCAAAGGAAAATCTGACTGGCTCTGGTAATGAAAGAGTGTAAGAACGTGGGGATTTCTCCCAGCTGTTTTAGTAGGCAGGGAGCTTCCACTTGGGGAATAACACCACAAGAAATCTCAATTTTCCCTGATGTGCGTTTCCTTTCATTCTGTGTCCTCCTCTGCTCGCAGATTTAAATACCAAATTGCTTCTATTACTTCACAGTTTCCACCTGGGGTCTCAGGAGTTAGCCCAGAGCCAAAAAAGCAGCAGCCGTTTCCCCCGCCCCACCCCCCCTTTTGCCACATCTTCTAACTGGGGGCAGCTTTGTAGGCTGTTTATGTCATCATCGCTGTATCTCTGGGTATTCCTGCTTGAGTTTTTAGTTTCAAACTGGAGCTCTAATCTCCAAGTGTCTCCCCATGCCGAAAAGGCAACATCATCTTGGAGAGTTTTCTGCTGTGACGGTTGGGGGTGACTTAATCCTGAAAATCCTTTTGTACCTCACTCCTCTCCTCTGGGTTTTTTTTCTTTCTTTCAATTTTTTAGATTTGGCAGATTAAAAAAGAAGATAAAGATGATTGTTATTTTGCCTGGAGATACAGAAAATAACTTCTGTACCATTTTGTCAGCGTCAGGCTTTTATTCTCTCACAGAGCAGCAGCGTTACAGGCAATGCAGAGTCAATTCTGTCTGCTGATGCTGGTGTGGCACTGATTAAAATGGGACATCTTTGTTTATTTGAAGGCAGACTATGGATCTTTGTTTGGAAATAGCAGTTTGCTGCATGCATAAATGAATTTGGCCATGTTGACTAAATGGATCCATCAATTAGCTAGATGACGAATTGCTTTCAGTTTGGGGATTAATAAATTTTGGGTGCTGTGGTCAGCATTCGCTTCGCTGAGTTGTTAAGTTGTATGAAAGCTTAAAAGTGCTCCCAGAGAATGTGCCTGTCCTTGAAAAAGTCTCCTGGCTGTGGCTGGAGCATGCTTCCCCACCCCACTCCTTTTAACTGTGTGTGGGAAAGTTTTTTTTCTTTCTTTCCCCACCCTAGCTTTATGGAGGTATAATTGACAAAATGGTAGGATATTTAAAGTCTATATCATGAAGGTTTGATAAACATTGTGAATGGATTCCTCCTGTTAACACACCCATCAACTCACCTGTGTGTGTGTGTGTGTGTGTGTGTGTGTGTGTGTGTGGTGATGGGGGCATTTAGGTTCTACTCTGAGCAAATTTCAATTCTACGATATAGTGTTATCCCCATGTAATATATTAGATCCCAGACCTTATTCATCTTGTAGCTGAAAGTCTGTACCCCTTTACCAACCTGTCCTTATTTTTCCCACCCCCCAGTCCCTGGCAACCAGTTTTCTACTCTGTTTTTATGAGTTAGACTCATTTTTTTTTTTTTTTTTGGTTCCACATGTAAGTGATACCACGGAGTGTTTGTCTTTGTCTGTCTGGCTCATTTCACTAAGCATAATGCCTTCAAGGTCCATCCATGTTGCTGAAAATGGTGTGGTTTCCTTCTTTCTCATGGCTGAATAGTATTTCACTGTGTATATGTACCATATTTTTTATTAATCTTTTGGAGGACACTTAGGTAATTTTTATATCTTGGCTATTATGAATACTGTGGTGAGCACTAGAGTATAGATATCTCTTTAAGATTCTGTTTTTATTTCTTCTGGGTATGTATTGTGAGATGGCTTGCTGGAGCATAGGGTAGTTCTATTTTTAATTTTTTTGAGGAAACTCCATACTGTTTTCCAAAGTGGCTGTGCCAATTTTCTCTCTCCTCATGACCCCTCCTTGATTTGTCCTGTTCTTCACCCTGTGACATCACAGATGGGCTGAGTGGGGCTGGATAGACAGCCTGACAGGAGGTGAAAGGCCACCTTGCTGGAGTCTGAAGTTGGATGTGAGACTGGGGAAAATTTCTCCCAGCTTCCTTTTGGTCCTTGTGTCTCTTCTGCTTCTTGGCTTTCTACTTTCCTGTTTCTCAAGGGTTCAGTGTCCTGTGGCTGGCGAAAGACTGCCATTGAGACCCCTGCCCCTTGTGTCCCAGACTTCATGATTACTTTTCCTTCCTTTGCTGACTTTCAGTACTCCCTTTTGCTATTCGCAACTTGGATTTTAGTTGTTTGATTTTTGTGTTCTGATCCCTAGGAGAGTGGCACATTGTGGGCTTTTAAGTATTTGAATGAATAAATGACTAATTTGTCTATTGATGGAAAGCAATCTGACTAATCTATATTAAAATACAAACGACTGTCCCAAACCTTTCATCAGTATTCTTTCAAGCATCATAGGGGATTTAGGTTTGAGTTTGTAGCATTTGTACTATTACTTTATTTTTTTATTTCAGCAAGTAAAAAATTTTAAAGGCAATATAAATTCATGGTTAAATAGTTGAAATGGTCCCCCAGGTCCTGGGGCACCTCAGTGGCTCAGTTGGTTGAGTGTCTGGCTTTGGCTCAGGTCAAGATCTCACGGTTGGTGAGTTGGAGCCTCACATTCGGCTCACTGCTGTCAGCACAGGGCCTGCTTCAGATCATCTGTCCCCTTCTCTCTGCCCCTCCCCTGCAGAGCTCTCTCAAAATTAAACAAACATTAAAAAAAAATAATCCCCCCAGGTTCCTTTACCAAAGACAACCACTGTTCTTGACTTCTTATGTATCTTTTCTGAGTTTCTGTCAGATACAAGCATATGTTTACACAATGTATCCCACTAACAATATGGACATGCCCGTGTTTTACTCTTTGTTAATGTAAGGTCCTGACCCAATGGACCACCTGCCTCTTCCCCGTTTGCGATTCCCAAATAGGTCCTATATTTGTCTTAAAAAAATCTTACTCCGATTTATAGGTTTTACATTTTTTTTACACCACTTTGTTATTTAGGATAAGGTTTGACTGCATGTGTCAGAAAACCTAAAATAACAGTGGCTTACATAGGATGAAGGTTTATTCTTTCACCTAAGATAAGTCCGGGGCTTAGAGGGCAGCTCACAATGTCAGGGACTCAGGCTCTTTCTGTCTTGCCCACTTGCCATCTCTAATGCTTTGCCTCCTGATCCAAGATGATTGTTGAACCTCCAGTCATTATGTCGACATTGTAGGCAGCAGGAAGGAATAGTCTGCCCTAACCCCTAAGTCATGTACACTCTTTATGGAGACCTCACAGCAATTTACTATAAGACTTCCTGGATGGCTCAGCTAAAAAATTGGGGATTCTATTACCACAGAAGAGGGGAATATAGATATAGGGTAAGTAGCTAGCATTTTCTGCCACTATCACTCACTTCTTCAAATATGGCCACCTCCCCTCCCCTCCAATTTCTTATTCCCTGTGAGCTTCCAAATAACTTTCTGCTTCTCTCAGAAATCTTCAGCTATCTTAACTTGATTCATGGAAGGAAAGGTCAGTCCAGTCTGAGAATGGGCATGTTCAGAACTTGGAAAAAAGTGAGTTGTTTTAGTTCAGGGGAAAGTTGTATGTGGTTTGACATTACAGTTTTGCCTTTTCTGAGCTAATCACTTAGATCAAGAATTGGCAAAGCTTTTCTGTGAAGGACCAGATAGTAAATGTTTTAGGCTTTGCATGCCATATCCTCTGTGTTACAGCAATTCTAGTCTGCTTTGTAGTTCAAGAGCGGCTGCTGACCATGTATAGAAACATGAGCATGGCTGTGTTCCAATGAAATTATATTATCACTGAAATTAAAATTATGGATACTTTTATGTATCCTGCAATATTTATTTATTTATTTATTTTAAAGTTTATTTTGAGAGAGAGAGAGAGAGAGAGAGAGAGAGAGAGAGAGAGAGCATGAGCAGGGAAGGGCAGGGAGAGAAGGAGAGAGAATCCCAAGCAGGCTCCATGCTGTCAGCATAGAACCCGATGCAGGGCTCGATCTCAGGAACTGTAAGGTCATGACCTGAGCTAAAGTCAAGAGCCAGATGCTTAACTGACTGAGCCACTCAGGTGTCCCTTGAAATATTTATTGTAATTTTTTCAACTATTTTAACATGTAAAAGTTATTCTTAGAAGCTATACAAAAACAAAGGGCCATGGTTTGCTGACTCCCAATTTAGATGATGATTGCAGAAATGATAAGCTCTAAGAAAAGAAAGTAATGTTTTACTGCTTGAAATAGAAGTTTTTCAACTAGAGTGAGACTCTGGATTAGGCAGAGGCAAGGAGAATCCAAAAATGTTTCAAAGACTCAATTATGTTTTGAGGTCACATATTCTAAAATGCTTAAAAATATATCACCAGAATAAGAAAATACCCATATTTTTCTTACAGATACATTGAGTTTTTAAGTGTGATAAAATTTACCATTTTAATCTATTTTTAAATGGACAATTCAGTGCCATTAAGTTCATTTATAATATGTGCAATCAGTACCATGATCCATTTGTTAAACTTTTTCCATCATCTAAAGCAGAATCTCTGTTAATTTTTAAAAATATTTATTATTTTTTATTATTTATATTTTATTTTTATTTTTAATTTTTTATATGTAATTTATTGTCAAATTGGTTTCCATACAACACCCAGTGCTCATCTCAACAGGTGCCCTCCTCTATGCCCATCACCCACTTTCCCCTCCCCTCCACCCCAGATCAACCCTCAGTTCTCAGTATCTAAGATTCTCTTACAGTTTGCGTCCTTACCTCTCTGTAACTTTTCCCCCCCTTCCCCTCCCCCGGTCTTCTGTTGAGTTTCTCAGAATCCACATATGAATGAACATATATGGTTTCTGTCTTTCTCTGCCTGACTTATTTCACTTAACACAACACTCTCCAGTTCCATCCACGTTGCTACAGATGGCCAGATTTCATTCTTTCTCATTGCCAAGTAGTATTCCATTGTATATATAAACCACATCTTCTTTATCCATTCGTCAGTTGATGGACATTTAGGCTCTTTCCGTAATTTGGCTATTGTTGAAAGTGCTGCTAAAACATTGGGGTACAAGTGCTCCTATGCATCAGCACTTGTGTATCCCTTGGGTAAATCCCTAGCAGTGTGTTGCTGGGTGATAGGGTAGATCTATTTTTTGAGGAACCTCCACACTGTTTTCCAGAGCAGCTGCATCAGTTTGCATTCCCAATTATTTATTTATTTTTAAGAGAGAGAGAGAGAGAGAGAGCGAGCGCGCGCGCGCGCGCGCGCACACCTGTGTGCAGGATTGGGGGAGGGGCAGAGAGGGAGACACAGGATCCGAAGCAGGCTATGAGCTGTCAGTACAGAGCCCAACACAGGGCTTGAACTCACGAACTGTGAGATGACCTGAGCCAAAGTCGGACACCTAACCGACTGAGCCACCCAGGTGCCCCAGAATCTCTTCCTGTTAAATATTAACTCCCCAGTACCTGTGGTGACCTCTGTTGTCTTTTCTGTTTCTATTCTAGGCACCACATAAGTGGAACCATGCAATAATTGTCCTTTTTAGTCTGGCTTTTTTCACTTAGCTTAAGGTCTTCCACGTTCATCCATGTTATAACATGTTATCAGAATTTCATCCCATTTTAAGGCTGAATAATCTATTGTATGTGTTATACCACATTTTGTTTATCCATTTGTCTGTTGGTGGACATTCGGGTTGTTTCCACCTTTTGGCTATTGTGAATAGTGCTCCTATGATCATTGGTGTGCAAATATGTTTGAGTTCCTGCTTTTAATTCTTGCATGTATATACCTGGAAGTGGAATTAGGGCATATGGTAATTCTACTTTTCACTTTTTAAGGAAACTCCATGCTATTTTCCACAGAGGCTGCACCATTTTATCATCCCATGAGCAATGCTCAGAGGTTCCACTTTGAATAGGGAATATTAGAGTATGTGGACTCAAAACATAGTTCCTCTAAACATTTTTAGATTCTACTTTCCTCTGTCCCTTTGCATAGTCTCACTCAACTTGACCAATTCTATTTAGAACCACAAATCATTCCTTTCCTCACCAACATTTACTTGAAAATTCCTTTTTAGAATAATAACCATCCTAATGGGTGTGAAGGAATATTTTGTGATTTAGATTTGCATTTCCCTAGTCATATTGAGCATCTTTTCATGTGCTTAGTGGCCATTTTCGTATCTCATTTGCAGAGACATCTCTTAAGTGCTTTGCCCAGTTTTTAACTGACCATTTTGTTGAGTTGTAGGAAATTTTTATATATTCTGGATATTAGTTTCTTATCAGAGGAAGAAAATTTGCAAGTATTTTCTCCTCTTTTGTGGGTTTTCTCTTCATTCCCTCTTTTGTAAAGCAGGCTTCGTGCTCAGTGTGGAGCCTAACATGGGGCTTGAACTCATGACGCTGAGATCAAGAGTCCGATGCTTAACTGACTGAGTCACCCAGGCACCCCTCTTCACTCCTTGATAGTATATCTTGGTGCGCAAAAGGTTTTAAATGTAAGTCTAATTTACCTATTTGTCTTTTGTTGCTCTGTTTTTGGTGTTATTACCAAGAAATTGTTGCCAAATCCCTTGTTATACAAAGCTTTCCCCCTCTGTTTTCTTCTAAGAGTTTTATAATTTTTATTTTTACATTTAAGTATTCCATTTTGAGTCCCTTTTAATGTATGATGTAAGGCAAAGATCCAATTCATTCTTTTGCATGTGGATATCCAGTTTTCCCAGCATCATTTTCCTACTTTTTTTTGATTTTATTAAAAAAATTTTAATTCCAGTATAGTTAACATACAGTGTTATATTAGTTTCAGGTGTACAATATAGTGATTCGACAATGTCATACATCACCTGGTGCTCATCACAAGTGCACATCTTTTTTTTTTTTTAAACAGTTGGGACAAGTGCACATCTTAATCCCAATCACCTATTTCATACATTCCTCCCCCTACCCCCTCTGGTAACCATCAGTTTGTTCTCTACAGTTAAGAGTCTGTTTCTTGGTTTGTGTGTGTGTCTCTCTTTTTCCCTTTGTTCATTTGTTTTGTTTCTAAAATTCTACATATGAGTGAAAACATACGGTATTTGTCTTTCTCTGACTTATTTCACTTAGCCATTATACTCTCTAGCTCCATCCATGTTATTGCAAATGTCAAGATTTCATTCTTTTTCATGGCTGAATAATATTCTATTGGGTGTATGTATGTATGTATGTGTGTGTGTGTATACACACACCAAATCTTCTTTATCCATTCATCTGTTGATGGACGCTGTTTCCATCAACAGCTTATTTCACTTAACACAACACTCTCCAGTTCCATCCACGTTGCTACAAATGGCCAGATTTCGTTCTTTCTCATTGCCAAGTAGTATTCCATTGTATGTATAAACCACATCTTCTTTATCCATTCATCAGTAAATAAGCTGTTTCCATATCTTGGCTATTATAAATAATGTTGCAATAAACATAGGGTGCATATATCCTTTCAAATTAGTGTTTTTGTATTCCTTGGGTAAATACTCACTAGTGGGATTACTGGATTGTAGGGTAGTTCTATTTTTAACTTTTTGAGGAACCTCGGTACTGTTTTCCACTGTGTCTGCACCAGCTTGTATTCCCACCAGCAGTGCATGAGGGTTCTTTTTTCTCCACATCCTCCCCAACACTTGTTTCTTGTGTTTTTGGATTTTAGCCATTCTGACAGATACGAAGTGATGTCTCATTATAGTTTTGATGTGCATTTCCCTGATGATGAGTGATGTTGAGCATGTTTTCATGTGTCTGTTGGCTATCTCTATGCCTTGTTTGGAAATGTCTGCTCATATCCTCTGCCCATTTTTAAATTGGATTATTTGTGTTTTGTGTGTGTGTGTGTGTGTGTGTGTGTGTGTGTGTGTGTGTGTGTTGAGTTCTTTATTATTTTGGATACTAACCCTTTATCAGAGATGTCATTTACAAATATGTTCTTCCATTTAGTAGGTTATCTTTTAGTTTTGTTGATGGTTTCCTTTGCTGTACAGAAGCTTTTTATTTTGATGTAGTCCCAATAGTTTATTTTTGCTTTTGTTTTCCTTGCCTCAGAAGGCATATCTAGGAAAATGTTGTTATGGCTGATGTCAGAGGAATTACTGCCTGTGCTCTCTTGTAGGATTTTTCTGGCTTCAGGTCTCACATTTAGGTCTTTAATCCATATTGAGTTTATTCTTGTGTATGGTGTCCAGTTTTCCCAGCATCCTTTGTTGGAGATGGTCTTTTTTCCCATTGCATATTCTTACCTCTTTTGTTGAAGATTAATTGACCATATAACTGTGGATTTGTTTCTGGGCTTTGTATCCTGTTCCATTGATCTGTGTGTCTCTTTGTGTGCCACACTGTTTCAATTACTTTAGCTTTGTAATATAACTTGAAGTCCAGAATTGTGATGCTTCTTTCTCAAGATTGCTTTGGCTATTTGGGGTCATCATTGGTTCCATACAAATTTGAGGATTGCTTTTTCTAGTTCTGTGAAAAATGCTGTTGGTATTTTGATAGGGATTGCATTAAATTGTGTGGATTGATTTGGGGTAGTATGGACATTTTAACATTATTCTTCTAATCCACGAGCATGAAATGTCTTTCCATTTCTTTGTGTCATTTTCAATTTCTTTCATCCCTGTTGTATAGTTTCAAAGTATAGGTCTTTCACCTCTTTGGTTAAGTTTATTCTTAGATATCTTATTATTTTTGGTGTGACTGTAAATGGGATTGTTTTCTTAATTTCTCTTTCTGCTGATTTATTATCAGTGTATGGAAATACAACAGATTTCTGTAGATTGACTTTGTATCCTGTGACTTTACTGAATTCATTTATCAGTTCTAGCAGTTTTTTGATGGAGTCTTTCAGGTTTTCTACATAGAGTATCATGTTATGTGCAAATAGTGAAAGTTTGACTTCTTCCATGTTGATTTGGATGCCTTTTATTTCTTTTTGTTGTCTGATTGCTGTGGCTAGGACGTCCAGTACTGTGTTGAATAAAAGTGGTGAGAACAGACATCTCTTTCTTTTTCCTGACATTAGGGCAAAGGCCCTCAGTTTTTCCCCATTGAGGATGATGTTAGCTCTGGGGTTTTCATATATGGCCTTTATTATGTTGAGGTATGTTCCTTCTAACCCTACTTTTTAAAAAATCATAAATGGATGTTGTACTTTGTCAAATGCTTTTTCTGCATCTATTGAAATGCTCATATGGTTCTTATCCTCTCTCTTATTGATGTGATGTATCATGTTGATTAATTTGCAAATATTTTAAAAGTATTTATGACAGAGATGGGGAGAGGTAGAGGGAGAGAGAGAAAGAATTTGAGAATGAGTGGGGAAGTGGCAGAGAGAGAGAGGGAGACAGAGAATCTGAAGCAGGCTCCACACTGTCAGTGCAGAGCCTGATGTGGGGCTGGAACTCAGGAACTATGAGATCATGACCTGAGCCAAAGTCAGATGCTTAACTAACTGAACCATCTGGGCACCCTGATTAATTTGTGAATATTAAACCACTCTTGTAGCTTCAGAAATAAATACCACTTGATCATGGTGAATGATTTTTTTAATGTACTGTTGGATTTGGTTTGGTAGTATTTTGTTGAGGATTTTTTTTACCTATGTTCATCAGAGATACTGGATATAGTTCTCTTTTTTTGTGGTGTCTTTATCTGCTTTTGGTGTCAGGGTTATGCTGGCTACATAGAAAGAATTTGGAAGTTTACTTTCTTTTCTATTTTTTGGAATAGTTTGAGAAGAACAGGTATTAAATGTGCATTATTAATGTTCTTCATTAAATGTTTGGTAGAATGCACCTGTGAAGCCATCTGGTTGTGGACTTTTGTTGGGAGTTTTTTGATTACTTATTCAATTTTATTGCTGGTAATTTGTTCAAATTTTCTGTTTCTTCCTATTTATGTTTTGGTAATTTATATGTTTCTAGGAGTGTATTCATTTCTTCTAGGTTGTCCCATTTATTGGCATATAGTTTTTCATAATAGTCTCTTATAATTTCTTCTGTGGTGTTTTATTTCTCCTCTCTTATTTGTGATTTTATTTATTTGGGCTTTTCTCTTTGTCTCTGTCTCTTTTGTAAGTCTTGCTAGAGGCATATCAATTTTATTGAATTTTTGCCAAGAACCAGCTCCTGGTTTCATTGATTTGTTCTATTGTGGGGTTTTTGTTTGTTTTTGTATCATTTATTTCTGCTCCGATTCTTATTTCCTTCTGCTGGTTTTAGGTTTTATTTGTTCTTTTATAGCTCCTTTAGGTGTAAAATTAGATTATGTGCGATTTTTCTTCTTCAGGTACGCCTTTATTGCTGTAAACTTCCCTCTTAGAATAGCTTTTGCTGCATCCCAAAGGTTTTGAACCATTGTGTTTCATCTTCATTTGTTTCTGTGTACTTTTAAATTTTATTTCCTGGTGACCTAGTCATTGTTTAATAGCACGTTATTTAACCTCTATGTATTTGTGCTCTTCCCAGATTTTTTCTTGTGGTTGACTTCTGGTTTCATAGTGTGGTCAGAAATGATGCATGGTGTGACTTTGATCTCTTTGAATTTCTTGAGGCCTGTTTTGTGGCCTAATATGTGATCTATTCTGGAGAATGTTCCATGTGCACTTGAAAAGAATGTGTATTCTGTTATAGGATGGAATGTTCTGAATATATCTGTTTAATCCATGTGGAGAATGGATGATGCTTTGGGGATTTAAAAAATTTTTTTTCAATGTTTGTTTAGTTTTGAGAGAAAGAGCGAGTGTGTGAATGGGGAAGGAGCAGAGAGAGAGGGAGACACAGAATCTGAAGCAGGCTCCAGGCTCTGAGCTGTCAGCACAGAGCCCGATGTGGGGCTCGAACTCACGAACCACGAGATCATGCCCTGAGCCGAAGTCGGACGCTTACTGACTGATCCACCCAGGCTCCCTGCTTTGGGGATTTCTTAAACTATTATCTCTACTTTGGAGTATGTTTGGAAATCTCATAATAAAAACTTGAAGGAAAAGCCATCATTCAAGTATGAATTTTATTGTTTTAAGTTATTGTTTGAATGTTCTTTTTTTCAAAATAACTGATTTAAGTCATTATTTTGATTTCTGTCACTTATTTTCTCTTTGTTTTAGGGAATATTGTGATTTTTTTTGCAACATCCAACTATGCTATGCTTTTGCTTTTTCCTAAGATAGAAAAAGAAACTATTTTTTTTTTGTTATGTTTTTGATAGTCTCACTCTTGCCCTCAGTGCTCTTCTTGCCTCTAGAAGTTGGTAAAGTTGATTCTTGTGAATTCTTCAGTGTTGAGTATAAATGTGCCATGATTTCTAAACCTCAATTACTTGAGGGAGCTTTGAAAAATGTATAGAAATGCAGACAGATTCACTACGACTTTGTTCTCAGAAGTGATTGGGATGCAGCTGGATTTGGGAATCACTAAGTATTGAGCAATTCTTCTGAAAGGGCATAGAAAGCACAGCTTTTTATACTCTCTCCTGCCACCTTGGAGAACATCCTGCCTTAGTGGGAGGAGAGCAGGACTTAAAGTCAGAAGTTCCAGGCCGGTTAGTAGACCTAGATGACCATGGCTGAACTTCACTCTTAGAAATAACTTCACTCTTAGAAAGATGAGACTGAACTGTGCTGCCGTTGAGCTCCCTGAATGTGTTAGTTATTCCATGATAAGATTTGGGCTGCTGTCAGCTTCAACCTGGGAGAGAGAGATTGATCACTAGAATGAGGGGATTAATGTGGATTCCTCCTGTGTACAGAAGGAGAAGATATTTACATACCTGTATTAGGTTGATTACACTAATCACTCAAGGAAAATAACCACAAATTCCTTAAGTGTGTGTGTGTGTGTGTGTGTGTGTGTGTGTGTGTGTGCGCGCGCGCGCATGCGCACACCACATCTTTATCCATTCATCTACTGATGGACATTTGGGCTCTTTCCATACTTTGGCTATTGTAGATAGTGCTGCTATAAACATGGGGGTGCATGTGTCCCTTTGAAACAGCACACCTGTATCCCTTGGATAAATGCCTAGTAGTGCAATTGCTGGGTCATAGGGTAGTTCTATTTTTAGTTTTTTGAGGAAACTCCATACTGTTTTCCAGAGTGGCTGCACCAGCTTGCATTCCCATACTTTCTACATTTCTAAAAGAAAAATTCAATCTCTTCTTGGATGGTCTAGTGGAACAGCAACCTTGACATATTTAATAAAGTTAAGTACTGTATAATGAGCTTTTCTTTTGAGGCCTTTAAGAGTGTTCAAATATGCCTTGTTAGCTTACTCAAGCCAAATTGGGAGGGTCAAAAAGATGTTGGCAGCCTGTGGAATCCTGAGGCTTCAGGCACTGAGCTTAGCCCCAGATCACATCCAGGGGTTAGTGGGCAACTGCTAATAGATCCTGGTCTTCTTAAAAAAATCCGGGATTCAGAAGGGATTTGAGAGATTTTCAGTGCTGCCCACCCTTTTGCAGATGACAGAACAGAGAGCCCTCTGATGCTGCACATGGGTATTTTCCATTTACTTGGTCTCTCTAAGGATGGCAGCACCTTCAAAACATAGAACGTACTTCCCTGCCGGAAGCCACATCTTTCAGTGGTGACACCCATAGGCAACCCCTGTGGTCTTTTGCTTGTTTTGGAGAGGTGCAGCTTGACTGCTTTTGTTGTTACAATACTGGGTGGTCTGCCAGTAAGCACGTAGTATAAATAACAACTAATAAATAATTTTACAGCAGAGGTCCTAAATCTTTCCAGATAGTGCACTGGTGCGTGGCTGTTAAATGCCAGACAGATCCTAAGAAAACAGTAACTTTAACCCATCCATTTTTTTTTTTTTACATACATGGCACATTGTTGTCATAAAATTTTCCTTAGGTTTTAATGGCTTAAGGGAAAAAATACACACATAAAAACACATGTACACAAACAACCCACATATGCACAGCTACCCTAGCTGGCTACACGATAACTTCTGTTTTTAGAAATTGCCAATTTTATATATGTTTCCGAATTTTTCTTCTAGTTTGGCTACAGTACATTATTTTGTACAGTGGTGAATTTGAACAGACTTAATTTTTTTTGGAATAAGAGTGTGCTGGACCACACCCTTGCATTTGTTTGAGTGTCCAAAATTATGAGAAAATGAATTGGTTTCACTCATTTTATAGTTTCCTACCTCCTTTTTTTTTTTTTTTTAAAGTAGGCTCCATGCCCAGTGCAGAGCCCAGTGCAGGGCTTGAACTCAGTGACCCTGAGATCATGACCTGAGTTGAGATCAAGAGACAGATTCTTAACCAACTGAACCAGGCAGGCACCCCTAGAGTTTCCTACCTCTGAGAGCCAGTTACCTGAGTCCTGTACCATCTAGGATCTTTGGGTTTCCAGCTGAGTTGGAGGTTAGGATTTTGTTCTCATCCCTCCCCCATGAAATTTCCCAGGCTTCTGCTGCTTCAGCTGTAATTTGGGGATAATAATACCTATGGATAGAGTTTTTAAGGATTGAGTGTGGTGGCTTCCATGAGCTCCCCCAGCATAGGCTTTCAATAGGTGTTTCTTGTCTTCACCTTCTGTATTCTGTTGAAATTCTGCCCACAGCAAAGCCTGTTTTCTCATGAAGCCATCTTGTATTGGAAGGAAGTCCCGCTGCTCTGTATTTTCACAGTGACTGTGAAACCTCTCCCATACAGTCTTTTGGTGCGATGGCTTTCACTATGGTGATTACAGGAACCTGTCTGTATGCCTCTGTACCCCCAACTCTGGCCAGGCCAGTGGGCAGAAAGCGGAGGGCAGAGGCAGAGGCTGACTGAGCCCTGCATTTCCTGCAGGGCATTAGCAAATGCACACACAGCAGGTGTGGTCACGGATAGGCTCTCAGCAGATGTGTGGGTCAGTTGTAAAAATAAATCTGTAGAACAGTACGTGCTCACAAGGTGCTTGTCTCCCTCAACCTTCTGCTTCCAGCTGCTGATGCCTCTTTCCAGTTCTCTCACTTGGAGGCTCTGCTCTGCCACCTGAGGAGGCTTGACCTCCCCAGGAGGTCAGGTTTGTAGAGCAGTGGTTAATTAGAGCCAGCCTGGCTATTTAAGAGATGTGTGTTATGGGTGGAATTGTGTCCCCCCAAAGACATTGCAGTTCTAATCCAGGACCTCAGAATGTGACCTTATTTGGAAGTAGGGTCTTTACAGAGGTTATCAAGGTTACATGAGGTCATTAAGGTGGGCCCTAATCCAACATGACTGGTGTCCTTATTAAAAGAGGCAGACAAGTACAGGGAAAGAATATGTAAAGGTACAGAGAGAGCAATGTTTACAGGCCAGGGAATGCTTGAGAGTTCCCCAGACTAGGAGAGAGGCATGGAACAGATTCTGCCCTGTTGCCCTCAGAAGGAACCTACCCTGCCGATGCCTTGATTGTGGACTTCTAGCTCTAAAACTGTGAGATAATACATTTCCAGCATGTGGTACTTTGTTATGAGAACCCCAGGAAACTAGTTCATTGCGTGAAGCAGGCAAGTCTATTAATCTTTTCAGCTTTATTTCCTTATCTATAGGATGATGTGACCAATCATAACTATCTGAGAGGGTTCTTCGAGGTTCAAATAGTGCCTGGCATTTTGGGAAGACCTTTATTAATGGCGTTCCTTGAAGATTTACTCCTCAGACTCCTGGCCTTCCTCAGCCCTGGACCACTTAAATTTGGCAGTCCCTGGTTGCATTTCTCCAGAAGCTCTTCAGCGGGGTTCTGGTTTCTGTGACCATGAGATTTAGAAGCCTTAGCTTACAGCGAATCATTTTCCAACAGGAATCTGGTTCAGTTAGGGGTTTCATTTCCTGATGAAGTGCTCAGTCAAGTAATCTGTAAAACTTTCTATCCTCTTAGTATGTGTTAACGGGCAGAGGCCCCACCCCTTTCAGGTAGCCACGTTAACTGAGAACCTTTGTCATATATAATCTTTATGTACCTGTTGATTTCCTTACTTTTATTTTGTTCATTTCAACTGGAGTATACTTGACATGCAGTATTAATTTCAGGTGTGCAGCATAGTGATTTGACAGTTACATACATCATGAACTGCTCACCATGATAAGGGTAGTACCATCTGTCACCTTACAAAGTTATTACATTATTATTGGCATATTCCTTATGCTGTAATTTACATCCCCTTGACTTATTGCTGGAAGTTTGTACCTCTTAATCCCCTGTACCTATTTTACCCACCAGTTTGTTCTTTCTATTTCTAAGCCTGTTTTTGTTTTGTTTTTTAGATTTCATATATGAATGAAATCATATGGTATTTGTCTTTCTCTGACTTATTTCACTTAGCGCAGCTACATCTAGGTCAATCCATGTTGTTGTAAATGGCAAGATTTCATTATTTTTTATGGCTGAATAATATTCCTTTGCATATTTATACACATCCTTATCTGTGTATCTGTCGAAGGACACTTACATTGCTTCTATACCTTGGCTATTGTAAATAATGCTGTACTAAATGTAGGGGTGTGTATATCATTTCAAGTCAGTGTTTTGTTTTCTTTGGGTAAATACCCAGAGTTAGAATTGCTGGATCATATGGTAGTTTGTTCATTCGTTTCTTTCTTTCTTTCTTTCTTTCTTTCTTTCTTTCTTTCTTTCTTTTTATTTTTGAGAAACCTTCATACTGTTTTCCATGGTGACTGCGTCAGTTTGTATTCCCACCATCCAGTACACAAGGGTTCCCATTTATCCACTTCTTTGCCAACACTTGTTATTTCTCATCTTTTGATATTAGTTATTTTGATGGGCGTGAGATGATACCTCATTTTGGTTTTGATTTACACTTCCTTTATGATGAGTGGTGTTGAGTATCTTTTCATGTGTTTCTTGGCCATCTATATGTCTTTGGAAAAATGATGATTCAGGTCCTCTGCCTATTAGTTAATGGAGTGGGGTGGCTTTTAAAAATTTTTTGATGTTGAGTTGTATGGGTTCTTTATATACTTTGGATATTAACCCTTTATGGACAATATCATTTGCAACTACTTTCTCTCATTCAGTAGGCTTTTATTTTGGTGATGGTTTCCTTTGCTGTGCAAAAGTATCTTCCATCATCTCCAGTATCTTCCATCAATGTCTTCTAGTTTTCAGAGTACAGATCTTTCACCTCCTTGGCTAAATTTATTCCTAGGTATTTTATTTTGGTGATGGTTTCCTTTGCTGTGCAAAAGTTTTTTAGTTTAACACTGTCCCAATTGATTATTTTTGCTTTTGCTGCCTTTGAGGACACAGAGGCAAAAAATATTGCTAAGACTGATGTCCAAGAGGCTACTACCTATGTTTTCTTTCAGGATTTTTATGGTTTCAGGTCTTAAATTTAGATCTTTAATCCATTTTGAATTTATTTTTGTATATGGTATAAGAAAGTGGTCCAATTTCATTCTTTTGTATGTAGCTGTCCAGTTTTTCCAGAACTATTTATTGAAGAGACTGTCTTTCCCCATTGTATATTCTTGCCCCTTTGGTCATTAATTGGCCATATAATTGTGGGTTTATTTCCAGGCTCTCTATTCTGTTTCCTTGATCTATGTGTTGATTTTGTGCCAGTACCATACTGTTTTCATTACTACAGCTTTGTACTATATTTTGAAACCAGCCTTTTTCTTAAGATTGATTTGGCTATTCAGGGTTTTTCACGGTTCCCTATAAATTGTAGGATTGTTTGTTCTAGTTCAATGAAAAATGCTTTTGGTATTTTGATGGGGATTGCATTGAATCTATAGATTGCTTTGGGTAGTATAGACATTTTGATAATATTAATTCTTCCCATCTATAAACATGGAATATCTTTCTATTTATTTGTGTCATCTCCAGTATCTTCCATCAATGTCTTCTAGTTTTCAGCGTACAGATCTTTCACCTCCTTGGCTAAATTTATTCCTAGGTATTTTATTCTTTTTGATACAGTTGTAAATGGGATTACTTTTTTGATTTCTCTCCTGATTTGTTACTAGTGGTTATTAGTGATTTCTTTATTTTTATTTTTTATAATGTTTGTTTTTGAAAGAGAGAGAGAGAAACATAACGTGAGTGGGGGAGAGGCGGGGGTGCGGGGGGGGGGGGGGGAAAGAATATGAAGCAGGCTCCAGGCTCTGAGCTATCAGCACAGAGCCTGTCAGGGGCTTGAACCCAGGAACCACGAGATCATGACTGAGCTGAAGTTGGATGCTTAACTGACTGAGCCACCCAGGCACCCTGTGATTTCTTTACTTTTAAATGCCCGTTATTGAAGAATATAGGAGGTAGGACTTGGGTTATTTGGTTATTGTTAGGAGAAAAATGAAAATCTTTGAATTTAGATCTATAAGTCTTTGTGCGTAGGAGGTGGGTCGTGTCTGGAATAGATGTGGGCCTTGGTCTGGCACTGCACCTGTGTGGCCTTGGGCCAGTTCCTTAATCTTTCTGAGTATCTGCTATCTCCTCTTTATAACGAAGGTGATGATACCTCTTCAAGTGGCTTTTTAAGATTTAAATGAGATAATTTAGGTAAGGAAATGCCTTTCCTTTGTGCTACATACTCAAAAGAGAGTTCCTTTCCTTCCATTTTCCCATCCCCCAACTGTTACAGTCAGTGGCTTAAGTGTTGGCTACTTTAGGCATGACATGGACAGGTGAGAGCATTGTGTTCTTTATTTTTTATTTAAAATTTTTTTGTAACATTTATTCATTTTTGAGAGTCAGGGAGAGACAGAACATGAGCAGGGGAAGGGCAGAGAGAGAGGGAGACACAGAATCCGAAGCAGGCTCCAGGCTCTGAGTTGTCAGCACAGAGCCCAACGGGGGGTTCGAACTCACAAACCTTGGGAGATCATGACCTGAGCCAAAGTCAGATGCTTAACCAACCGAGTCACCCAGGCACCCCATTATTGTGTCCTTTAAATTACAGTCTGTTCAAGGCTGCACACCACCTACATGCTGAGAAACTTTGAGTGACCTAGTTCAGATTCAAAACTTTTTTTCAACATGGTCCAAAGTGAATTTGATATTCTAGTTAAGGGTCTATTGGTGATAGTATAACTTCTGAGTTACTTAAAAAAAAGTTTGGAAGTACTAAATGTGAAGAATGAGACGGTGTGTGTGTGTGTGTGTGTGTGTGTGTGTGTGTGTGTGTGTCTGCCCGTGTATGGGCATGATGGCTAAAAAAGTAAATTTTCCTATAGCTAGTGTTCTTTAATCATGAGTTGGTCATCTCTATAAATTAAATGTATATTTTTGAAGGTCATGAAGATAAATCTGCATTAATAACTGTGGCTATTTGAGCACTTAGGGTTCAGATAACATCAATAACCTAAAAATCTCTAAGCTTTTTATAAATATCAGTGTAGACTGTATTAATATATAAAACAAGACTTCAGGCTGGGCTTAATTGAATTAGTCATTTAGTATCAAATGAGGAGTCTGCTCTCTAGTTTCACTTGAAAAGAAATGGGGTAGGTAAGGAAAGAGCCATAGAATGTTATGTTTTTGCATCAATTTACTTGTTTTATTAATTTTCTACTCTCAAAGCCATTCTCAGATGGTTCCATTAAAAGGAGAGTGGACTATTTGCCATTTTCCAATGCAAGTAATGATAGATGTTGGGAGAGATTATTCATGCCTTATTATAATCAATATAACTTCATTTTAAAACTACTTTTGTGCACTTGAAGTCAAACGATCTTTATTCCCTTTGAAAAATAAAAAAAACACCTTTTGAATTCCATAGGGAAGAGTTGAAAATACCAAAGGTTTTTATACCTTTCTTTAAATAATTATTTTCACAAACTATGTTCAGGTCGGACCCTAGTCTGAGGGGCTATATGATCTGGAAACCAGCATGAAGTGAATCATCATAAAGCAAATCCTATTTTCCCATAGGAGTCTCGTTTTAATTAGGGGTTTTATTCCTGACAAAGTGCTCACCATCATATAAATCAAAAATTTGGCCATGGATATGTTATAAAAGTAAAGATACAGCAATATACATCATGTAATAATTTAATATTGTACTCCTACTTATATACAATGAGCATGCATATAGTGTATACATTATTATTCAAAGCCCAAGAGCTTTATAAAATATACATTCAGCATATAAAAATGCACAGCTCTGCCATGGTTTAATGTAAATGAAAGAACTTAATAAACTATAGATTGCTATACAGATGTAAGCTGAAATTTTATTAGGCTTGTGCATATAGCCTAACATAATACATGTGCAATAAGACATTCCTAAATGTCTAGTTAGGACTATTTTTGTGGTCCTTAGAGTTTGGAAGGACATTTGGGGGTCTGGGTGACTCATGAGGTAGGATATGTAGAAGTTTGAATGGATGCTTTTCTTTTGTTAATATTTCTTTGTGCTCCTTTCTATGCTTTGTTTCAAAATGTTTTTATATATGTCTTGTATCCTCATAATCACCTCTTAAGGAAAGACACCATCATTGGCCCTTTGAAGAAGGCAACACTGATGAGCACAGAAGATAAATGACACTATCAGAATCACTTTGTCACTAGGAAGTTGCCAGATGAAACTAAAACGCATCCTTTCTGATTCCTTACTCTGTGTTCCTTCAAATACATCACAAGGACCTGGCATTTGTCTCTCTAGTAATCAGATGCTCTCAAAATTTCAAGGGTCTTAGAGTAAATTACCTGGAGCAAATTTAAATTTGGGGTCCCTCTCAAGGGGAACGGTTAGAGCATCTGAAAGTGAGGAGTCCTCATGGAAGACTTCAGTGGTGAGGGTTCACAGAGGAAGAGTCTTGAATCTTTTTTTTTTTTAATATTTATTTGTGTGTGTGTGTGCGCGCGCACGCGCAAGTGAGAGAGAGAGAGAGAGAGAGAGAGAGAGAGAGAGAGAACAGAATCCGAGGTAGGCTTCATGCTCCGAGCTGTCAGCACAGAGCCCGATGTGGGGCTCCAACTCATGAACCGTGAGGTCATGTCCTGAGCTGAAGTTGGATGCTTAACCGACTGAGCCACCCAGGTGCCTTGAGACTCCTGAGTCTTTCCTCTTCATTCGGTGGCCATGGCAGGCTGGGCAGGTGGGCAGCCTGAGGAGAACACGCGCCAAGGGGCAGCGGGTCATGTGTCTTTGCCTTAGTGGACTGTCAGGTGATTCTTGTCAGTGCTGCACTGACAAACCCTGAAAGCTCATTAGTTATAATGAAGGTTTATCAGTCATACCACGTCAGAGGCTCTTTGTGCCACTGCCATCCCGCAACTTGGCGGTCTTGGAGTTCATCTGTTTCCGTGGGAGAGGGAGAGGGGAGAGAACATGTGGCCAGCCCTGAGTGCAGGGGTGTGATGTGTGGTCTCATGGTCCCGTTTCTTCTCCGTGTGGAGGTTGTTTGCTTCTGTAGTGATGGGATCATGACACTGTCTTCAGTAATATCCTGAGCTGACCACACCTGGCCATCATCTTGGTGGCTTTTTGTTTATTTAATAAACGTTTATGGAGTGCTTATGTGCAAGGCTTTGGTTTGGAAATGTGTTTCAAAGTAGCAATTCATCCCAAAGAATCACTCGAATTGTGTTTCATCCAGTAATCAAAAGTTCTATCAGGGCCACTGTTAGCCCATATGAATCCTTTGTGCAAATTAGAAACAGGCACCCCTTCCTCAATGTTTTACTCCCATCTGTCAGAAAACTGTCATGCTGAGCTTCACTACAATACCTTCACTAAGGTCTCCTGAAAAATTGTCAAAATATATAAACTGACAATGTCTCTGAGGTTAACGGTGCCCCCTTAGATGGGTCAGTCTGTCATTCTTGTACAGTGCACAACCTGCACAACTGTATATGGCAACTTTGTTCCCCTTGCTTCGTCCTGTTGACTCTTCATGAAATTCTGCAGATATTCCCCGGTAAAAGTTTTCCCAATCTTTCTTAAGCATGGTCGAGAATTCTTTTTGGAGAAGTTGATGTCAGTTCTGTTAGGCCACAGGAAAAAAAAATGTCACTTCTTTTCATAAGGTCAAGTTTCTAATGCCATTTTCCTGAGGCAGGTATCATCCATCTTTAGTCTGATTTGTTTTAAAATTACATCTACTTTCCTTCACTGTTTCTCTGTTCTTTGACCATTTGCTACATTTTGAAAATATGGAGGTATAATAGTTCTTATTTTAAAAAACTTTCAAATAGGACCTTGATGGAATATCCTCAGAGTGATAGATTCCTGCCCAGGGGCTAAGAATTATTGCCCTTATTAGGAAAATGGATTTTTTGTTTGTGGGCATTTGAACTAGACCAAACCAACAGGCAACGCTATTATTTGTTAAATGAACAAATGAATGGATACATTGTGAGGGACATTTAGTCTTAACTGTAAACCAATTGCCCTAAAAAACCCCCCCAAAACCTGTTTTATGACTGCATGTTATCACAGAAGGCCCCAGACCTAGAAAAAGCCTGTTACTACTTCTTAGAGTTAAGGACCCTTGCTCAAAATGAAGGCGCAATCATGTGTGAAGAAAGGATAGTATGTTTAAAAAAATTCCAGGACTGGTCTAATTACACTTTGATTACTCTCTCCAGGGAGTAATTCTTATTCCTTGGTAGGAAACCACGAGCAAGTCTGACCATTTGGTTTTGTGAAAATAAACTTAGTTTAATTTATTGACACGTTATACATACCTGCCAAATTTTCTCATTCTTTTTCCCTGACATGTGTCTTGCCTGATGGAGTCACTGTAATGCAGTCTATGTGTTTTTAAAGAAATTATGTTTTGCTAAGGAATGTATCAAAATTGTTAAACCATGTTGCACCTTGTTCTCATTAGTCTTTGGAATGCAGCTGCCGGAACAGAAAGGGCAGGGGAGACAGAGACCAGCCGAGGGGTGGCTGCGGGTACTCCCGCCTCTGCTGCTCTCAGGAGGCCCTCTGGGCTGCACTGTGAGCTGCAAGGTCTCAGCCTTTTCTTGGGCAGCTGTGCCAAGAGGTGCAGCCGGGGAGCCCTTTGACCCAAGCCCACTGCAGCTCTGTTAGGTGGCAAACCAACTAACACAACGAATACCACCCCCCCCCCCCATGCAATCCAGCTGTAATCACTAATCACTTCCCTGTATGCAATTAAGTTGCCAATATCCGGGTTTCCATTGGAAACCCTTGCTAAAGGGAGGCCTGCCTTGGTTCATGAACAGCAGTGGACCCTAAAGAGTGGGCAGATGTTCTAAGTCCTGGCATTTCTACCTGCACCCGTGTCTCTTGTCAGTCCTTGCTCTCCGCTCCTGATGCTCCAGCCTGCATTAGGATCCCATGAATCTTGCTTGGACTGCTACGATACTAACAGCTCCCCCCCCACCCCCATTTCCACCTTCACATTGTAGCCAGAGTGATTATTTGTTTGTTCTTAAAGTTTATTTTGAGAGAGAGAGAGAGAGAGAGAGAGAGAGAGAGAGAGACCATGCGCACCTGTGCATGCACACGAGTGGGGGAGGGGCAGAGAGAGAGGGAGACAGGATCCCAAGCCGGCTCCACGCTGTCAGCACAAAGCCTGACATCAGGCTCCATCTCATCACCATGAGATCACAACCTGAGCCCAAGTCAAGAGTCAGACACCCATCCAACTGAGCCACCAAGTGCCCCCAGAGTGATCTTTTAAAGATACTTAGTCTTCTGTACCCTGCTGGGAGGTTCCCGGTCACCTACAGCATAAAATATCTCCTTTGCTTGTTGTTCAAGGCCTTTCAAGGTCTGGCCTCTGCCACCTCATCTAGCCTAATCTCCCAATGCTTCTCACCTGTCGTTTTTATGTCCCAGGAATATAGGACTATTGTAATTTTGGAAATATACCTTGATCCCTCACACTTATGTACCTTTGCTCTTGTTATTTCTTCTTTGGATATTTTCTCTGTTAATGGCCCATCTGGCTAGCTGTCTGTAGCATGAATGCCACCTCATCTTTGAAGGCCTCCCTGATTTCCTCTGCTGATTTAGGCACTCAGCATTCTGTGCTCCTACTGAGCCTTATGTAAATACAAC
>NW_026059964.1:0-27601 GCF_023721935.1 Panthera uncia | reverse complement strand
ACACACACACACACATTCTTACCTTTATTGAGGTATAATTTACGTGCTTTAAAATTCACACATTTTAACTGTGCAGGTTGACAAGTTTTGGCAAATATATGCACCTGAGTAATGCCACTATACTAAAGATCTAGAACACTTCCTTTACACCACGAAGTTCCCTTATCCCTTTAGTCCATCCCCCATCCCACCCCACCCCACTCTCACTTCCAGGCAATCACTAAACATTTCTGCTGCCTTAGACTAGTTCTACCTGTTCCAGAACTTCGTGGAATCAAGTATGTCCCCTTTGTCTCTGGCCTCTGCTGTTCAGGGTGTCTTTGAGGTTTATCACATGATCATGTAGGCGCTAGGACTTTGTGTTCATTGCTGACTAATGTTCCATTATAAACATTTACAAGAATTTGTTATTCACTTGTTATTGAACATTTGCGTTGTTTTTGGTTGGGGGACATTGTGAATAAAGCAGTTATGAACACTTTTGTACTACTGTTGGAGGGGTTTTCATTTCTCTTGAGTAAATACCTGGGAGTGGATTTGCGGGGTCATTTCGTAGATCTGTATGTTTAGAGCAAACTACCAAGCACTTTTCCAAGGTGGTTGTACTATTTTACAACGTATGGAAGTTCAAGTTCACGTTCTTACCAACACTTAGTATTGCTATTCTTTTTGATTATAGCCATGCTTGTGAGTGTGCTCTAGTTTTTTTGCATTTCCCTGGTCATTAGTGATGTTGAGTATTTTTTCACAGGCAAGTGTTTCCATAGTTGTAATTGTTTGTAGACTCTGCCTTTTAAATTTATATTTAATAATACCGTTCTTTTCTGTTTCCCCATGGTCCTAATGATCATTTTATTAATGGTCTTAATACTCTAACATGGGGATTCTCTACAATTTATTCAATCATTCCTCTTTTAGACATTTACATGATTTCCAATTTCCCACATTTCTAAAAAAAAAGGCACTGAAATTAACACATGAATGCACATGTTTCTCCCATATTTTAAATTATGTCACAAATTAATCACAAAATAAAACGATGAGGTCGAAGGCATTTTTGTGGCTTTGGGAGTGTAAAATAGGAGATGGATGTCGAGACTGTTGTCTTTGAAGGCACAAGCTGAGCCCCCCATTTTCATCTCTTAGCTCTGTGCTGAGGTCTCGGAATTGGGGCCCTTCGTGTACATGATCCTTTTGTCTAGAGGCCAGGCTCATGGTTCTTTGGTAGCCATTATTTTCTGAGTCTTGGGTAATGCCGAAAAGGTTGATAATATCATTAACACAATGTTCCAGGTTGATAGGCTTTATTCTCCCTCTAGCCAAGTTGAAATGTGGGGAAAGAACTCTGGGGTGCCTGGTCCCCTGAGAATGATCTGTGAAGGTGCCTGGCCAAGGAGCAACTGGGGCCATTCACTGGTTGTTCCATAACTTCTATATGTAAGTGTCGGACTGAAGGGGCCAGGGACTGGATTTGAAGGGTGTTTTGATGCCACGTGGAGTGATTTCATTTGGATTGTATGTTTGTGTGTGGGGGTTCTCTGGAGGACAGACACTGATGATGAGGAGGGGTATGTGGGATGAGTTGGGGGACCACGCCCACTGCAAAGGCAAGGGATGAGTTGGATCAATCCTGCTACAACGCAGGTGTGAGGCTAGACACAGCCATGGCATGGGGGTGGGCACCTAGGACAGCGTGTTAATCCTATCAGGCCAGCAGAGACCCTTACCAACCCCTCCCCCAGATTCTGACAGCCCCCCAAACCTAACAAGAGTCATATTTTATATGGTGCAGGTGCACCTCCGTATTCCTATTTTAAGAGAAATTGTCCAGGGAGGTAGAAGCAAGAGGAATTTGCATAGCAAATCAGTCCCCTGCAGGTACCCCATTCAGGCCTGCCTGTGTGGAAGAAAAGGCCTTTGGGCCAGGTTGCCAGGCCCCTTCTTCCCCCTGGCCTCCCCCTGATAGTGTCATCTGAGCTCCTACACTGTGTTAAGACGCCCTTGATGACACTCCTAAGGGCAACCAGCAGAATGCCTCATCTGCCTGGAGACCCGACACTCACCAGCAATTCCCAGAAATTCCTGATTTTACTAAGCCACACTATGTGTCTTTCTCCCTGTAAATGTGAACTTATCAAGGACAAAAACCATTCCTTATCCATGATGTCTTGATCTGGGTTCCCCCAGAAGCAGACCTTGAAAGCAAGATTCAAGGGCAAGTTGCTTATTTAGAGGCAATTCCGGGAAACTCTGGCAGAGAGGCTGGGAGGTGGGCCAGGAGAGGGAGGGGCAGCAAGATCGGGTATTATCAAGCCAGTTACCGCTGGGCAATGGAGGCTCTGTCCTGTGGCGACCCCTGGGAGATGGCGTAGAGCGTGCTTCCCAGTGACTCCACCTGAGCAGGAAGGAGCTGGGGCATTTACCCACCAATCCCTAAACGTCACTGGCTGAGGAGGTTCCTGGGGAGATTTTGATTCCTGGGCTCACAGCTGCACTGCCTGTAGACAGGATGGGCTCCAGAAGCTGAGGAGAGCCCCCGGACAAAGGGACACAGGCGCTGGCGGCTGGAAGTCAGGCTACCTTTGTGCACAGAAATGGTAAAGCCAAGAGGCTATGGGCAGGGCACAGACATGAGCCGTGCCTTCCCAACATGGCTCAGCACTGGCCGTGAACAGGTAGACCCTCAATACAGCAGGCTGGTTGAACCTAGGACTCAGCGAGTTTGGCCCCAAAGCTAGGACTTCTTTCTGTTCCCCAGCCAGCCCTGAATACTGCCATCAGCTGGCAGTGTTATTTTAGGATCAAACCCAGAAGACCAGCAGCATTATGTTTCCAAGCAATACTTTTTAAAGTGTACTCCCTGGGGGCACCTGGGTGGCTCAGTCGGTGAAGCGTCCGACTTTGGCTCAGGTCATATCACAGTTTGTGGGTTCAAGCCCGGCATCGGGCTCTGTGCTGACAGTTCAGAGCCTGGAGCCTGCTTCGGATTCTGTGTCTCCCTCTCCCTGCCCCTCCCCTGCTCACGCTCTGTCTGTCTCTCTCTCTCGAAGATAAATAAATGTTAAAAAGAAAAAAGGTACTCCCTGGACCAGTAGCAGCAGCACCTGGGAACTTGTTAGAAACACAGATTCTTGGGTCCTACACCCGATGTACTGAATCAGGAAATCTGGGGCGGGGGGGGGGGGGGGAAATCTGTATTTTAACAAGCCCTCCAGGTGATTCAAATGTACCCCCAAAGCTTGAAAACCACTGTTTCAGACTCGAAAATTTAGGATCGTCTCCAAGGCAAGGCCATTTCTCTTTGGTTAGAATACTTCCTGTTCCCAACCTGAAGCACCAGGGAAGCAAGGGGACAGAACTTCTAGAAACCTTTTAGACTTTGGCCCCTTTTGTGGGTTTTTCTTCCCTTTGGGGGCCGAGGAGAGCAGCGCGAGCATATAAACTATAGAAGATACCCTGAAAGGCATGGGACAGGTTTGACTCAAGAGAGAGGGTAGGGGAGATTTACATGTTCCTGTTTGTTTTCTGAGCTAATATTGAAATTCTTCTGCTTGCACTCTGAACACACCATGAACACACAGGTGGGCGGTGGGGGAAAAGTCCTGGGTCTGCCTTGGACTTTCAAATCAATCATAGAAAATGTGCAAAGGAATAGCTAAGGGTTGGGGGTACCTCTGTAAGTCAATGTGTGGGAAAAATGAAAAGAGGCACTTGGGTTACTTATGTTGACCCAACCAGGCAGGGTTAGGGTTAGGGATATGAGCCTCCCAGGCTGATGAGCCCTAGCAGGGCGGTTGCTTTTTTTTTTTCAACAGTGCCAATCAGATGTGTTACTTCTTCAGGAACAGCTCCCTGTCCCCTGATACCATCAGGGACAGCAGGCCTTGTGGGGGACCCCAGTGCTGTGACATCACAATGTGGCCCATTCAGGATCTCAGGCCTCACTTGCCCCTGGGCCCAGGATATGTGAGTTTACCCTCCCAGGGCTGACCTGCACTTAACAGGGCCAGGGCAACGGAGACAAGTCGACCTGTGGCACGGACCCGCCAGGCGCTCTTGGTGAGTATTCACACTTCCTGAGAACCATGGAAAGAGACCCAGCCCATGGCTGGCCGGGCTAGCCCCCCAGGGTCTCATACTCACAGCGGCTCATCCGATCTGGCGACCGGGAGTGTGCCGGGACAAGCCCGAGCCTGTCTGGGGAAGCTAGTTCACCTGACACAGACACCCCTTTCCAGACCTCTCCGGGCAGGGTTGCCAAATGGAGGAAGTGGTATTCTAATCGCCACCCAGCCCCAGTCGGCCACCTGCCCCTGCTGCCTGGGCAAAGGTCATCTCGGTGCTCGATAGAGGCTCGGAGCAGGGAGGCCAGGCTCCCAGATGGCACATCCACTAGAGGATCGCTCTGGGTCCCAGCTGGGGACAAAGGCAGCCATCGGCCCAGCGACACCCTTACAGCAGAGGGAGCAGGTGTAGCTTCACTGGCGATGGGAGGGATGCGAGACCCACCCCCCACCGCCCCCACCGCCCCCACCACCCCCGACCATATGCATGACGACTTTCCTCTCTGTACGCTGTGCCTTCCCTCCTTGGCTGTTTTGAAATCCCACTGCCAGTGGCGCCGGACGTCTCAAGTCTCTTCCTTCCCTCTTGGGACAGTGAGAGATTTGAGACCATCCTGGGAAATTGGTAGATGGGTTCGCACACCGGAAGAGTAGGCAACCGAGAGGAGGGCGGGGGTGGAGTGCAGGGCCCTCTCTCTGGGAGGACGCTGGCTCTTCCCAGCTGGGACACCAGCACCCAGGCCTTCAACAGCCAGCAGTGGGGACCGGAGCAGGGGCACCAGGAGGCAGAGCCAGCTTTCCCCGCTGCCTTGTCTGTCTGTCCGTTGGCTCCCTGCATCCAGAGGGACCATTCACCAGAGAGACCAGAGGGCGCAGAACGCCTCACACCCCGGGGTGGTTTGTCTTCTTGTGAGAGCTGACTGCCATCCTCTCCCTCACACGCGGGAATCCAAGTTGTAGTGGTCCATCGGGCCTGCTGGGAACATTGTGTCTCATCCCAGGCCCCACTGAAGGAAAAGAACGGTCTAGAGGCTGGAGCCAGAGGGGTCCGCATCCTCCACTTGCAACAGCCCTCGTTTGGAAAGGGAAGGAACAAACAAGCGCCTACTAGTATCAGACCCCCTATCTCTGTTATTGCTCTGAGTTCCTGCCACCAGGAAGATGAAGTAGGTATTTTTGTGCTCATCTTACAGATATGGAAACTGAGAACTATGTTCTGTGCTGGGTGCCGTGTTCTAAGAGGGACATTAACCTAGAATTTCTATACACTCCATATACAGGCAAGCGTATCTGTAGATTAGAGCGCACTGAAAATAGAATGGGCTGCTTTGCGAGGCAGTAAGAATGCCTTTGGAAGCATCCAGGCAAACCGAGTACCTTCCGTCAGCAGGGCTGGGACAGGATCCTTGTGATCAGTCGGGAGCTGAACCAAAAGATCTTTAAAAGCTGTTCCAAATCCCAGATTGCAGGATCTGGGTCTTGAAACCTTGCTAAGCTCCCATGTTTGAACCCAAATGGGTCAGGCCTTCCAGGACGGCTACAAACTTTGTTAGGGGGGAAAGCCTAAAGGGACCATAGAGACCAGCAGTCTGCTGGGTCCCAGATAGGAAAGCGGTGGTCAGGCTGGTTCTAGGGGGTTGGTGTGAGGCCACAGACCAATTCCCAGAATGAATGTTTGTTGAATGGATGAATGAGGGGCGACAGGATTGGAACCAGCCTGAGTGCTAATCACACACCCCTCAGCCCATCTCTCTTCCTCTCCCAAAACTCTTTCCCATGAAGATTATGATTCAGCCAGCATTTATGGAGCACCTGCTGTATGCCGAATGTGGTCACAGAGGTTATTTTCCGTAATCCGCCCCTCACCCATCACGTGGGTGTCATCGTCTGCATTTCTCAGATGAGGATGTTTGGGTAACCGCCCCAAGGGGTAGAGAACTTGTGGAGCCGCCACCAACAGCAAATGACAATGCCGGTGTGGCCGACTCTAAGGAGAGCGTGCGGCCTCCAGCTGCCGCCCCCCCAGCCTGAGCAGGGTCGGGGAGGGCGGTGGGAGAGGGGAACACTTTCCTATTTATCCTTCCTAAGGACAAACTTCTGGTAACTTGCCCAGTTCCTCAGGGGCTATTTTACCTCCTTAAAAAAATTTTTTTTTCAAGTTTATTTATTTATTCTGAGAGAGGGAAAGAGGGCAGCGAGCAAGGGAGAGAGAGAGAGAGAGGCGGGGTGGGGGAGGGAGGGAGAGAGAGAGAGAATCCCAAGCAGGCTTCACACCATCAGCACAGAGCCCATTGCGGGGCTCGAACCCACAAACTGAGATTATGACCTGAGCCCAAATCAAGAGATGCTCAAACGACAGCCGCCCAGGTGCCCCTCCTCAGGGGCTCTTTTACCCCCCTCTTCACATTCGTCCCGGTTGCTGTCGGGCTCCCCGTGGGCCTGCCTCATTCACTGCCCGTGCCTCTCACTCTGACGGGACAAGATGGAGTGACTGTTCCCACACCAACAGATGTTATGCGCCGAGGAAGAAAATATGCTAATCAAAATCAGCTTTGGCTAATTGTAGCAATTTCCCTTCTGTGCATTGCTCTGAAATAGTAGCCACGCTCTGTTCTTTTTTTCACATCAGGGAGCCCCAAATTGGCAGCCTAAATGAGGTTGCAAAGAAGTCAGTTAAACAGGCCTTTTTGCTGCCAGTTTACCGTGGATGAAGCCTTGAACACGCTCTCCCAGTAAGACCTCAGTTCAACTGTTTGTGGACTTGATATCTTGCTGTGGATAATTCAGCCCCACTGTTGGGCTGCGGGAGCCTCATTTCATCCTGGGGAAAACCAGCACCTCCAGGGATTTAATGAGATGCCAAGCTCAAGGGCACGTGGTCTGACCTTGAACCTTGGTCGACTCCTGGTTTGTTCTACAGCCAGCGCTGGCTGATAGAACTTTCCTCACTGAGGGAAATATTCTCATCTGTAGTGTCCCATATGCTAGTCACGAGCCATGTATGGCTCTCAAGGGCTCGAAATGTGGCTAGTGGGACGGAGGAACTGAGTTCTAAATTGTAATTTTATGTTACGTTTGGCCTAAATAGCCTTGTGTGGCTCGTGGCCACTGAACCGGTCAGTGTAGCTATAGCCCCGCCAACTTTTGGGACTTCGTCTCTTGACCTCATTCTCCCCCCTCCCCCCAAACGCCCCCCACAGACCACCGCCTATGCCTCCAACAAGCCACATTGCTCCCTCAGGGCTTTGGCGACATCACCCTTCCCTCTGGTCATTGCATGGTTTGCCCCTGTTCAACGTCACCGCCCGGATCAGGTGCATCCCCTCAGAGCAGCCTTCCTTGTGTTGTCTAATATTGTCCCCAGCCCCACTCCAAACTGCTCCTAAATTCAGACATTATCGTGTGTCTTAGTTCAGGCTGCTGTAACAAAGCACCATTGACTGGGGGCTTATCTCACAGTTCTAGAGGCTAGAAGTCTGAGATCAGGGGGCCAGGAGTGGAGGGTTCTGGTGATCATCTGCTTCCAAGTTGTGGACAGCCATTTCCTTGTCACCTCATGTGGTGGAAAGAGAGCTTTCTGAGACTCCTTTTATTTATTTAGTTACTTGGTTAGTTAGTCAGTTATTGAGAGAGTGAGAGAGGAGGGAAGGACAGAGGGAGGGGAGAGAACCTTAAGCAGGTTCCATGCCCAGCACAGAGCCTGATATGGGGCTTGATCTCACAAACCATGAGATCATGACCGGAGTTGAAATCAAGAGTAGGACACTTCGCCAACTGAGCCACCCAGGAGCCTCTCTAAGGTTCCTTTTATAAGGGCACTAATCCCATTCGTGACTCTTCCACCCTAATCATTTGATGACCTAATCACCTCCCAAAGGCCCTGTCTTCTTACTGTCACTCCTTGGGGTTAGGATTTCAACGTATGAATACTGGGGCAGGGGGAGGGGAGGGGACAAACATTCCTCTGTTGCATTGTATTTGGGTGTTCTCTTGCCTATTGCCATCTTCCTGGACAAAAACTTCAGTCCTGCAAGAGCAGGGGTGCTGTCTATCTCACGATCACTCACCCTGGACCTGGAACAGTGCCTGGAACAGCATCTGGCAGGTGGAATGTGCTCAGCAGTGTCTAGAGCAAGTGAACACCCTGCAAGAGGAAAGATAGTCGCTACTTCAGTAGGCTTTTGCTGTGTAACCCAAAACTTAATGGCTTAATACAGCAATGATCAATTATTTCTCCCAATCCCATGAGTCAGGAATTTGGGCAGGACTCAGCTCTGCATGGCATTGGCGAAGGTCACTCCCTCACCTTTCTGGAACTCACAGGGCCTCCATATGGCATCTCCATGTGGTTAGCATGGAAGTCTCAGGGTAGTCAGACTTTATGACAGCTGGCTTCTGAGGGATGATGCAGAGTTGCTAGGCTTTTGGGGGGTGAAACATAGTACTGGCACCACCAGGGCACCGCATTCTGTTGCTCCAAGCAACTCCTGGGCAAGCCCAGATAAAAGGCACGAAGACACTGCCCACCCCCCAGTGGGTGGGCAAACAGGAAGGAAGGAGCTGATGGTGGCCATCTTGGCATGCTACCACAGTCACTACCAATAACCCCATAGTGGTGCTTCTCAAACGGGGCTGTGCACACGCACCCCTGGGCTCCTTGTTAACATGCAGATCCTGATTTAGTAAGTCTGAGGTGTGGCCTGAGACTCTTCATTCCTAACAAGCTCCCAGGAGATGCCACGCCCGAGGGTCTGTGACCGTCAGAATCACGGCCAAGGCTGTGTTGGTGTGTGTTCTGTCAGGGCCGGCCCATGTTTAGGTTTGGCCTGGAACACTACCGCTGGTGCATCATTCCATTGGGTTCAGCATTACCCACTGTTGCCAGGGTCCCTGGGATCAGTCCTTTCTTGCCTGGTCCCACACGATGCCACGGGAACCATCCCACTCCATTTCCCAGGTGCTTCCCTCACACTGCTTCGCCAAGCTCTACAGTCCCTTCCCCCTTTCCGCTAATATTGGATTCCCACCACACAGCTTGTAAAATTGGTGGGGTAGGGCTCTTTTGGTTACAAGGTTAGAACCAAACTCAAAATAGTTTAGTGGAAAAGGATGGGTGAGTGTGCCATGGCTTCAGGAAAGCCTGGATCCAGCCCGTTGGTGATCTTGTCAAGGCATTATTTGCCCCCGTCATCAGCTCTGCCTCCCCTAGGGATCTCTCTGGCAGGCCCTTCCACAGTAGAGGAAGAGACAATGCCCTGTTTTGCAACCATGCCAGGAAGAAGGCACCAGTTCTTTCCAAACCTTCCCAGCAAAAGTGCCGGAGTTCTCTGGTTCGTCCCACTGGAGTGCCATGCCTGTAACAAACCAATCACAATGGCCAGGAGGATGTTTTACCTCAACAGCCAGGCCTAGGTCACAGGTATGTTCCTGGAGCCAGGTGGTGAGGCCAGCCCCACCCAAGCCACGTGGAAGGTGGTCAGGAAAGGTGCAGAAATCAGAAAGGAGAGAGAGGTCTTGAGAAGTCAAGAACTCGCCACAGTTGGCCATGCAAAACAGATGTTCTGTGATGGCCGGGGAAGCAGAGGGCAGGGGCCTTATCAATTTCAGGCGGCCCGTAGCCAACCAGGCCCTGCGGACCCCAGCACAGACTCAGGAGCTGAGACTACCAGAAAGGACTTGGGAATTAGCCAAGGCATGTTCCGCAGAACACTGGCCAAAGGGATGTTAATTGATGTCACCTAAAAAGCTTTCTGGTCCAGGAAGCTTAGAAGATGGTGCATTAAGCCAAGACAGCAGTTCCTTGCTGCACAGGACTTGTCAGGGCCTTGACTAAGCTGGACTATGCTACAAATCTTCAAGAGTGAGGGGAAGATGAGAGGCTGATGTTCTTTTGAGCACACTTTAGAAAATTATCAACCTAACTCCACCTCACCCATTTTATAGATGAAACAGCTAAGGCAGAGGAGGGGAAAGTGCTTTAGGCAAGTTAATGTAACTAGTTAATATGGAGCTTCTCCCTAGCTGCCGTGACAGTGACAAATCTGATCCTGCATGGAAGCGTTGCCTTGTAGCTCAGGGCGGCCTGTCTCCCAGCACTGGTTGTTTTCCTTCCCTCTGGAGGGTGTTTGCTTTCCTCTCCCTCAGACACCCCCTGCAATGGCTCTTGGCTTCTGTAAGGGGCCACAGACCCCTGCCTGGGACCTTTCCCTTGGGGCTGTCGGGCCGATGGGATCCACTGATGGGGCAGAAAGCCCTGTGGGTCTGGACTTGGAAAAACATAGCCACCCAACTGGCAAGATGGCAGCATTTTGAGGTTGAAGAGGCTTGAAGGTTGGCCAAACGTGGAAGAGAGCAACAGCCAGGGCCCTGAGAGTGCCAGGCAGGAGGGGCTGGGGGAAATGAGGTTCCTGGGGCCAAGTGTGCTCTGTAAATCCAGACAGAGATTGTGCGTCAGAGCTGTGGGGTGAGGTGCTGGTTATAACAACAACATCTCTGAGGACCTCTCTGGTCTGAGCCCTTCATGTGTGGTGCTTCTAAGCCACTCGATGGCCCACAGTTGCAAAGCATGGAGAGCCATTGGTTACTTGGCAGTAACCTCAACATGAAGGATTCAAGCTCCTCTCCTTGCCAAGTACACAGTCACAGATGTGTTATTAAGAGCTTCAGTTTTGTCATCCGTTAAGTGGGCCAAAAATGAGTTCCAGAGTATGTAGACACACACACACACACACACACACACACACACACACATGCACACACATACACATACACATTTGAGGATTCAATGTGCTTGTCTATCCATAGTGAGAACTTATGTGGTGGTGGTAATGGACAGGTGGGTTCAGGTCCAGGTTCCTGGCTAGTCAGGGGCAAAGCCAACATCAAACACAGGTCCAGCCAATGCCCTGGCTTGACTCTTTCCTGCCCCTGTGCCACCACTCAGGGCAGCAGCACTGAGCATACGGCAATGGCTCAGAACCCAAGATGTGCAAAGGGCTTTTCAAGTCTTCCTTTGTGTCAGAGCAGGGTGGCAGATGTGTCTCTTTGGTCACTTCCAGGGGACTCTATCCAAAGGCCAGGTGGAGAAGTAGATGTCGTGAGCAGGGTGGGCTGTGTGTATCTGACTCACGCGAGCAGGACCAGCACCAAGCATGACTTGGTTGCACATCTGCCATCAGCAATCAAGTTCCAGAAGGGAAGAGACTGGGGACCACACCCTAACATTTTCAGCCAGGTTTACATGGACTGGAAATCATGTCTCCACCAGTGGATCCTTCCCCCCCCCCACCGCCTTAAATTGAGGTATAAATGGACATATACATCATGTTAGTTTCAGGGGGACAACATAATGATTTAATAATTGTTTATATTGTGAAACTATCACCACAGTAAGTCTAGTTAGCATCCAACATCACACATAGTAACAAATTTTGTTCTTGTGATGGGAACTTTGAAGATCTACTGTCTAAGCAACTTTCAAATACACAATACAAGATCTTTTTTTAAGTTTATTTTTATTTATTTGGAGACAGAGAGGGAGAGGCAGACAGAAAAGAAGACAGCATCCCAAGCAGACTCTGCGCTGTCAGCACAAAGCCCAGCACGGGCCTTGAACTCACAAACCGCGAGATCATGACCTGAGCCGAAATCAAGAGTTGGGTGCTTAACTGACTGAGCCACTCAGGTGCCCCTATAATACGATATTATGGACTAGAGTCACCATGCTGGACATAAGTCCCAGTGACTTATTTATTTTATAAACGAAAGTTTGTGTCTTTTGACCCCTTTCATCCATTTCCTCCACTCCCACCCCTCACCTCTGGCAACCACCAATCCGTTCTCTGTATCTATGAGCTCAGTTTGTTTTTATTCATTTGTTTTTTAGATTTGACATATAAGTGAGGTCATATGATATTTGTCTTTCTCCATCGTATTTCACTTAGCATGATGTCCTCAAGTTCCATTTATGTTGCACGTGGCAAGATTTGCTTTTGTTGCTGAGTAATATTCCATTTTATGTGTATGCCACAATTTCTTTGTCCATTCATCCATCCATGGACACTTAGGTTGTTTCCATGTCTCGGCTGCTGTAAATAATGTTTCAATGAACATGAGGGTGCATGTATCTTTTTGAATTAGCATTTTCGCTTTCTTTAGATAAATACCCAGAAGTGGAATTGCTGAATCATCTGGTAGTTCTATTTTTAATTTTTTGAGGAACTTCCATCCTGTTTTCCATAGTGGCTGCACCAGTTTACATTCCCACCAGCAGTGCACAAGGGTTCCCTTTTTACAGCACTCGCGTGTCCAGTCTTTTAGATAATAGCCATTCTAACAGGAGTGAGGTGATACCTTATTGTGATGTTGATTTGCATTTTCCTGAGGATTGACCATCATCAGATGCTTTTTAGATGAAAATACCCATGGAGGACTTAAGGGAAGATGCTGGGAGTAGCGTCTGGCCACCGAGTGGAAAGATGGGAGTGGAAGTAAGGATGTTGGTTGCCTGTTTGTAGATAACCTTCATGGGGGACAGTCTGAACATGTTCCCAAGAAACCGTGTCCAAGTCTGTTTGTTTGAGAGAGAGTGCACGGAGGGGAGAGAGGCAGAGAGAGAGAATCTTAAGCAAGCTCCACACTCAGCGTGGAGCCCGATGCGGAACTCAGTCCCATGACCCTGGGATCGTGATCTGAGCTGAAATCAAGAGTCTGATGTTCAACCGACTGAGCCACCCAGGTGCCCCAAACTATGTGCAAGTTTAAAGATGAGAACCACTCATCCACTTGAAACTTGAAGGCAGAGGTTCACAGACTTCCGAAATTTGACGTCAAGTTGTATTTATGTGTGCAAGCTGGACATTTTTCTGGAAGAAACTGGTGGTATGGCTTTGTGTGGTTGGGCCCACATCGTGTTATAGATATTTGAAGTATTGCCCAACGTTTAGAAAATGGGAGCTTTCACATAAAACTCTACATTTTTAGATTCTTTTGAAATAACTCGCAAGATCCGGTCACCCGGGACCCATGTTCCTGAAAGGGGACTACCTCCTTTTCGTGGGATGTGGGACCGCACTCAGCCACAGCCCCCACATTTTGTGGCCTCTCTGATGAATGCCAAATGTCAGTCCTTGTTTATCTTTGCCCTTGCACTGTTTTTCCTCACTCGTTTATTTATTTTTTCACTTACTTGGACCCTTTGCATTTCTGTCTGTCGCCTCTCATCTGAACTTTTAATAGACACTCAAAACAGTGTCTGATTTCAAAAGAGTCATTGAGGTTCTTTCAGCCTAAACTCTTCCCTGACAATCCAGGGTTGAGACTGGTCCTTAGCAGGAGAGGGGCACCACCCTGCCCAGGCCAGGGAACTGAGTCTCCTCCCCCTAAGCAATGTGGCTATGGTGCATGTCCAAGAGCATGTTTACAAATGGGCAGGCTTATCGTTTGATGGCTATAATACACCAAAAGGTCTCCAGGAATTACTGAAACTCCTTTGTGTAATCTCTGCAAAAGTCCTGTTTGCAATACAAAACAGTTCATTATCTGCTCACATAAATAATGCAATAAATGAAATTAATGGCAATCTTTGGGAAATCCTTTCTTTATGGCCATGAGAACCTGGCTTTGAATGGAAACAAATCAGAAAGAGAAGAACACCACTGTCTGGCAGGGGCCCTCTATCTGAAGCCAGAGCCTAGAAGGCTAGTGATTTTTTGGGGAAGACTTTTTGCACTTGGGAAGGTTGGGTAAGTCACCCAACATTTTTGCACTTGGGAAAATGGGTAAGGGCCATTTTCTGAACTGAAACTCCTAGAACATAGACACACGCCCTCGCAACCAGAGACATGCAGAATGGGAGGGGTCCTTAGAAGAAGGACCACTAGGCTGAGGACCAGGAAACAAGGACAGGTACGTAAAATGTGAGCAAAAGGAATCAAGGAAAGCTGAATCTAGGTCTAAAGCGTGCTGTCTGACAAAGCACAGGCGGAAGACACATAGCATGGTGACCTCACGTACCTTAGGGTGGGACCAGTGCAGCGCTTACGATAGTATACAACTGCACCGTTCCCCCTATACCACGAGACGTCCCCGTGCTGGCCATCGGCCAGCCGCCCCAGTTCGTATTTGCACCCAAGTGAAAGAATGCAGTGTAGAGCTGGAAGGAGAGAAAATGATGGCCCAGAAACCCAGCAGAAGCCTCTCCTGACCACTCAGCACTTGGGAATGCAGATTTTAGTCTGAGGCTCACTTGGGTTTGAGGCCCGGCAATGCCTTGGGTCGGCGAAAGCATTTTATCTGTAAAATGGGGGCAATCACAGAACCCACGTCCTCACAGGGAGGGCAGGGTGAATGAGGTAATACATGGGAAAGAACTTCCCATGATGCCTTGGGGAACCTAGAGAGGCACTAACTGCTCTCTTAGGCTGGCTTTCCCAGTCACCAACCCTGAGAACTTAGTCGAAGTGCAGTTAGTTCATTCGGGAGGGGTTCAGGTCATACAAACAGGAGAGTGAGGAGCTGAAACAGGAAGGGAGAGGCCACTAACTCTGCTCACAAGCCATCGGAACTCGACCCCTCTGGGGACATCTTGGAGGTGACCTGGAACACGCCTCCGAGTTGTCCCATCTGAGCCCTGCCGGCACTGAGCATTTATCCATCTGCTGGCACGCGTCAGCTGCCGGGAGAGCCACAGGTGCCGGCTGAGGGAACCGTGAACCCCCAAGAGGATGTGGGCAGGCAAGGACACCTGCTACTGTTGCTGCTGTTGGCCTTCTGAGGCCTCTCGTGGAGAGGAAAGAGCGTGGGCTTTGGAGCCCCCCAGATCTGAGCGAAATCCCAACATTGCCTCTTACTAGATAATGGGACCCTCTTTGCCCCTCTGGGCCTTAGTTTCTCCATGTCTCAAAACAGAAATAATTTTCCAGTGCTGCCAAATGAATTTTGAGGATTCTGTGGGACTACGGCCAGAAAGAGGCAAGCATGTAGTGGGTGGAGACAGTAAGGCCCGCAGGGCAAAGAGGGCCCCATATCTAGTAAGAGGCAATGTTGGGATGTCGCTCAGATCCGGGGGGCTCCAAAGCCCACGCTCTTTCCTCTCCAGGAGAGGCCTCAGAAGGCTGACAGCAGCGATGGTAGCAGGTGTCCCTGCCCGAACCACATCTGTTTGGTTCCATTTCTCCCACTTGCCCACAATCCTTGTTTCGGTTCCCAGACCCAAGGTGAGCCCTGCTGGCACCAGACGTTCTTTCCAGATGAGCAGGGGCGCCCTGATGTCCAAACTAGTGTTTGCCTCGAGGCGACTTCTGAGTGATGTGTTGTCCTACAGCAATTATCTCCCTAGCCATGTATTATCATGTCATTTCCCCCTTAGCTACAAGCTTTGTGAGTCTGCGGCTTTCATCAGATCCAGACGGGGAGGCATAAGTGGAATAAGATCCAGGAGGGAAAGCCCAACAGAAAGAATTTCTGATTCCTGTAGTTCACCTGGCAGCCCAGGGTCGGGAGTGTGGGAAGATTTAGGGGCTTCTGCTGAGTCGGAGGTGTAGGAGAGAGCTGCCTGAAAAAAAATGCAGGATTCCCTGTGAAATTTGAATTTCAGATAATCAATGAATAACCTCTTTGGTATGTCTGTCTCTTTTTTTGTTTAAAGTTTATTTACTTTGAGAAGGAGAGGCGGAGGCAGAGAGGGAGGGAGAGAGAACCCCAAGCAGGCCCCATGCTGTCAGCATGGAGCCCGACACAGGGCTTCAGCCCACGAACCATGAGATCATGACCTGAGCCGAAACCAAGAGTCAGATGCTTAACCGACTGAGCCACCCAGGCGCCCCTGGTACGTCTGTCTTATGAAATCCTTGGGGATCGTACTTATCCTATAAGTTTTTTTATTATTATTTATTTGAAATTCAAACCTAACTGAGCATTTTGTATTTTTATTTCCTAAATCTGGCTACCCTCATGATAAACCCTCAGGGCAGGGAAACAGGCGAGCAGGAGCTCCATAAGCTGTGGTGCCGGCTGGAATCAGCTTCCACCTGGCGCCATGAGCGTTCTGGAACAAGAGTGGTGCCGGAGAGTTGGTCCCACCTTGAGAAGAGGGGATTGGGTTTTTCTACTTCAAGGTCCGAGGTCACTGGCCTCCCTCAGGCAGGGCTTGGGCCTTCTAACCTCCCAGGTGTCTCCAGGCGTGGTGGCTTCCATTGCTGAGACCCTGCTCTGGAGAGAGCCACCCCTGGAAGCATAAACAGCAGCACAAGCAGCTGGGGGATGGGCATATCAGCTGGTCCATGGGCTCTGGACCTACTGCTCTGTCTTTTCAGTTGCAAACCTTAAAGAGTCTGTGTTGGAAAGTGTGTTTCCTTAGGGACCCCTCTGCCCCTCCCTGCCTTCCCTAAGGGGATTTGTGCTGTGGGGGTGGGGAGAGGTGCTGATCGATCCTTATGGGGCCCAGGGCTTTGAATACTCATGGGATCTGCAGGGCAATAGTCTGATCCTGTGGCAGTGTGGCCGCTCTGGTCCACACAAGTGATTAGCCCCTTCTGGTCTTTTAGGGGTATCTTGGCACCCACTTCTGGAGTCTGTGACGTGAACCTTTGCCCTGGTTGTAAGGTCTCCGCTCATGGGGCCTCTTCTTTCTGACTCCAGGCTTCGGCTAGCCCATCAGCCCTCGCAGTATCTTCTGCCTTGTGCGCAGGCTCATCTATCTAGCCATTGTTCACAGTGCTGCACCACTGCCCCAAACGTTCTGAAAGTGCCTGTTCCTGTCATCTCTGGGTACACCCAAGGAAGGAGGCCACTAGGTCTCAGACACCCTTTTCACAGCCGAGCTGGTATCCCAGATGTTACCCTCTAGAATCCAGCATGTCTGCCCACTTTGGGATTTGTGTCCCAGAGAGGGAAGACCAAGTCCCCTGCCCCTATTACCGACTTCCCAGACATTGTCTTCTCTCTTGTGGATCATGGAACAAGCTTTCTCCAGAAACAGGCAGAAGAGATAGGCTGTCCCTTTCTTTTTTCTTCTTTCTAGGGGAAAATCCTCTCCCTTCCCAAGATGACATTGCTTTCCCCATCTCTCTGGGGCTGTAATAGCAGAGAGAGGCATATTCATAGCAGATTTACTCACTATAGCCAAATGGTGGAGGCAACCCAAATGTCCCTCAATGAATGAATGATGATAAAATTTGGTATAAACTCACAATGGTATATACTCACAAAAATTAAGGTTTAATTTTCAACCTTAAAAAGAAAATCCTGACACATGACACAAAGTGGGTGAAACTTGAGGACATTATGCTAAATGGGAAAAGCCAGTCACAAAGAGACAAATGTATGATTCCACTTACACGAGGTATCAAATTCATAGAAACAGAAAGAATGGTGGTTTCCAGGGGCTGGGGGTGTGGGGAATGGGGGGGGGGGTGCAGTTAGAATTTAATGCGTATGAAGTTCTGGAGATTGCTTACACAACTATATGGATAGACTTTACACTATGAAATGTACACTTAAAAATTATTAAGATGGTAAATTTTGTGTGATGAGGATTTTCTCACAATTAAAAATAAAAATACAGGGCCGCCTGGATGGCTTAGGCAGTTAAGTGTCCGACTCTTGGTTTTGGCTCAGGTCGAGGTCCCACAGTTTGCAAGTTCGAGCCCTGCATCGGGCTCTGTGCTGACAATGCAGAGCCTGCTTAGGATGGTCTGTCTCTCCATCTCTCTCTACCCTTTCTCTGCTTGCTCTCTCTGTCTCTCTCTCAAAATAAATGCACAAGAAAATTTAAAAAAATAAAAATAAAAAAGATAAAAATAAGCCCCCCAAATCCGTTACAAATGCAGATGTCTTGTCCACAGAGGGTAGCTAATACACTCAACCATTCCTTAGGTGACTTATTTTCTTAGCTCAGACTCCGGTCCTTTGCAGAGAACAAGGCTCCAAAGTACAGAAAATGTTTTCATGAAGCAAAGATGTAACCAGCAATGGTCCCAGTTAGAACTACCATCCAGACAGAGGCTATCCAGCGCAGACAGGATATTCAGGGAGAGGGGGTTGAGAGCCTTAGTGACATGGACAAGAAAGAAGGAGTGTGGACAAGCCGGGGAGACAAGTGCCTTCTGCAAGAGATTGTTGCATGGTGTTTTGGCTGCAGGCATAGTGATCTTAGCCTACGTCTATAAAACCTACATCTAAACCACTGGGGCTAGAAGTTTTGGAGAATTCAGATTTTTTTTTTAATTTTAGAAAGGCAATATGGTGCTGGTTCTGTGTGTTATAGAACATTCCTGGTAGAGTCTGGCTCAGTATGCTGTAAACAAACCCATTAATATTCTTGTGGTGAAATGTATAAATATTCACACTAAGAGGGATAATAAAGACTATAAATAGCTTTATGTTGGTCCAGGCCAGGTTTTGCTGCCAAATACGTTTTTTTTTTTTTTTTTTAAACAAAACAATCTTCTGGTTTTCAGAGCTTTTTGGACCTGAAAATGGCAGAAAAGGGATGACAAACCTGTATGAATTTTGTACCACCAAAAAGGCATAAGTTAACATAGACACACAATGTTGGGAGGGATCAGAACGATTAGGTCCAGCTAATCAACATTCTGACTTTATACACATGAAATGGAAGTGACTTGACCAAGGTCACATGCCCAAGTTCATGGGCAGAGCTGAGATGAGACTCAGGTCTCCTACCCTCAATCCAGCACACCCCAGAGGGCTCTAGGAGACCTACACTGACCTTTCAAGTCTGGAGCCTGTGAAGACAGTCGTCCCTCTCCTTTACAGTTCCTGAAGAGGTGACCTCTTGCTTCTGGGAACGTTCCCCCTCATCACTGAGGTTTTCTCTGACAGGCACACAGAAATCTTTGTCCTACATGTTCACAGACTTAACTCAAGGCCTTGTAACAGATGGTGCTCAGTAAATTTCTGAGGAATCCTTGCATTTATTTGGGTATTCATTGCATGCATCAGGAGAAAGATTTACAATTAAAGGGTCATGTGTAAGACAGCCACCAAGGAGCAGAGGAATCTTGTTTGCCATTGTAGAATTGGAGTTAATGGAGTTAAGGGCAAGGAAGGCAAATATTGCTTTTATTTGTGAGTGGTGAGCATTAATGGTCATTGAAAAATGATTTTTTTCCACCCCTGATGCCTAGCTGTGAGACTAATCCTGCCCCAGGCCTCTGGGTGGAATGAGAATACTTCTGTACCTTGCGTTGTACTCGGTGCATGGAAGGTATACGACCAACACTTGTTGAACGAGTGACTGAATGAGTGAATGAACATTGGGGGTATATTAGTCATAAATCGCACAATCCCCACTTAAATTGCATTAAACAAAAGTGAGAAATATTGCCTGATACCACTGAAAAGTCCAGAAGTAGGTGCCTTCAGGCACAGCTAGATCCAGGTTTGCAAATGAGTACTGGGACTCTGTCTCTTTCCTTCTCACAGATCTGCTTTCCTACATGTTGCTTCCTTCCTAGGCAGGTTCTCAGATACGGGTGATGGCAGAGGTCGTCACCAGCAGTTTTGTACTCCTATCCTACCAACTGAGCTTGGGCTGGGCTAGAGAATGCACCCGTCTCAGAACCATTTGCGGTGGCCAAAATGATATACGAGTTTCACTGTCTAGGCCTAAACATGGTTGCCCCCTGACACCAGGGTATTGGGAAGATAGAGACTGAGGTTTGGAAAAGAGTGAATGCCCACAGGGAAGTAGAGGTGCTGGTCCCAGAATTAGAGACAGCCTGTGCTGAACAGAGGTAGACAATAGGTAACCCCTTATAGGGGCAGTTGCCAGAGGCTCTTTCCATGGGATGTGAAGGACACACAAGCTCATGTTTTAGGAGTTAGTGCTCACTCATCATCAGGGAACTACAACTCAAAACTACAATGAGATATCACCTCACACCTGTCAGAATGGCTAAAACCAACAACACAGGAAACAACAGGTGTTGGCGAGGGTACGAAGAAAGGAGAACCCTCTTATACTGTTGATGGGAATGCAAACTGGTGCAGCCACTCTGGAGAACAGTATGGAGGTTCTGCAAAAAGTTAAAAGTAGTACTACCTTATGATCCAGCAATTGTGCTACTGGGTATTTATCCAAAGGATACAAAAATACTGATTCGAAAGGATATGCACACCCCAATGTTCATTATCAATAATAGCCAAATTATGGAAAGAGCCCAAATATCCATCGACTGATGAATGGATAAAGAAGATGTGGTGTTTATATACGATGGAATATTACTCAGCCATCAAAAAGAACGAAATCTTGCCATTTGCAATGACACGGATATAGCTATGGTGTATTATGCTAAGCCAAGTCAGTCAGTCAGAGAAAGACAGATATGATTTCACTCATATGTGGGATTTAAGAAATGAAACAGGGGCACCTGGGTGGTTCAGTCGGTTGAGTGTCTGACTTCAGCTCAGGTCATAATGTCATGGTTCGTGGGTTCAAGCTCCACGTTGGGCTCTGTGCTGACAGCTCGGAGCCTTGCAGCCTGCTTCAGATTCTGTCTCCAGCTCTCTCTGCCCCTCCCCAGCTTGTGCTTCGCCTCTCTGTCTCTAAAATAAACAAACATTAAAAAAAAAAAAAAGAAATGAAACAGATGAACATAGCAAGGGAAAAAAGAGGCAAACCAGAAAGCAAACTATAAAGAACAAACTGAGGGTTGCTGGAGGGGAGGTAGAAGGGGTGGGTGAAATAGATGATGGAGATTAAGGAGACCCCTTGTAGTGATGAGCACTGGGTATTGTATGGAAGTGATGAATCACTGTGTTGTACACCTGCAACTAATATTACAGTGTATTTTATCTATCTGGAATTTAAATAAAAACTTAAACAAGAAGATAGTGCTTAGAAGCAATAGAAATCCACTTGATCATATAACCATAGAGATCTGTGTAATAATAGGCTTGGGAAGTCGTGATGTAATACAACCCCATTGAATTGGCTGTCCTGCAGCAGTCCTTACTCTCTTCCAGACAGAGTACTGCACATTTGACATTCAGTTAACTCATCTGATCTGCACAGCCACCTTGTGGTTGGGTGACATTCATTATGCTCACCTTACAGATGAGGAAATCGAGCCTTTGGTTCAGAAATCCTCTCAAGTCTCCCAGCTAGTAAGTGAAGGGGCAGATATTTGCACCCACTTATCTCTGACTCCCTATATTGGGCGTTTCTTCTGCCCATCTGCATTGCCGGGGGCTTCTGTCTCTCAGATCTGCTTTTGTCCATGTTGCTTCCTTTTCAGGCAGGCTCTCCATATGTGGTGGCAAAGAGGGCCGCCAGCAGGCTTAGAGCCCATCAACTGAGCCATCCTCACAGAGAAGCATTCATAGGTGCTCCAGCATGTAGTCTGAGAAGGTGAGGTGTGTCCATGGGCCAATCCCATGACACTGTGGTGAGCATGGTAGGCCCTGGAAAGTAATTCCTGAGTTGATGGTACAAAGTGGAGCCCTATGTCTTGAGGCCATGAGCGTCCATCCAAAAAGGGAGGCAACCTTACAGTGTCTCCTCAGAACTTTAACGGCTAAGAGGGAGAGAGCCCCGCAGGGTCAGACTTCATTGTCCAAGGAATATTACCACCCTTCTTTTTATTCTTTGTGAATGACTGGGAGGGAGAGGCAGACTGGTTCATTTGAAGAGAGAAGATGTAGCTTAGAAGAGCGGGGCAGAGGTATATAGAGCCAGGAGTGGTATTTGACAAACAACATTCCCTTGGATCCTGATGGTGAGAAGTGTCTACTGTCCTCATTCCCTTCTGGTCCAACTCCATTGTCTCCCCATCCACACTGCAGGCCAAAGGCCTCTGTAGGGACAATCCTGAGATTATTCTAACCCTCATTCTCTTGCCCTCTCTTGGTACTACAAGGCTGCAGTGTTTTGAGGCCATAGGGATGGACCTTAATTTTTCCATAAATCTGCTTAGTTTAGGAATGATTTTTATTCTCCGTATCTTTGAGGCTTTGAGCACAAAGTAAAGCAGCATAATTTAAATAGTGTGTGTGTACTCTGAGCACATGAATGTAAGTTTTAAAGCAAAATTAGAAAGAAAATGAGGGCATTGAGCAGACGAAGCATATATGGTGACTAGGAGGGGAGAGAGGTTTTATCCATGCTAATTTCTCTATGTGGCCATTTGGTTTAGCTCAAAGCTTCCCAGCAGGCTGAGTAAAAAGAGAAATATGTTTACAAATTCTGTTTCTTCATCAAGGTAGAATTATACTAGATTTGAAAGGTATACTTTTTTCTTCACATTAAAAAAACATTCACCACGGGGGCATTTTCTAGAACAAAATGTGGGTAGCAGCATTCTCAACAATGTTACTGCCTATGCAGATTTCTGTTCCATATCCCTTCAATAAAACGTGAGAGCAAAACATAAAGCTTAGGTAGTATTAACATCTCAGTTCCCAGGGCTCCTGGGTGGCTCAGTCAGTTAAGTGTCTGACTCTTGGTTTTGGCTCAGGTCATGATCTTACAGTCTGTGAGTTTGAGCCCCACTCAGACTCCATGCTGACAGTGCACAGCCTGCTTGGGCTGCCCCTCTCCTGCCGGCTCTCTCTCTCTACCTCTTGAAAATAAATAAATAAACTTAAAAAATTAAAAAAAAAATCCTCAGTTCCCTAGAGTAGGCAGTGCCACATATGCCCAAATATAAAGCAAACATATGGGGCGCCTGGGTGGCTCAGCTGGTTAAGTGGCCGACTTCAGCTCAGGTCATGATCTCGTGGTCTGTGAGTTTGAGCCCTGTGTCGGGCTCTGTGCTGACAGCTCAGAGCCTGGAGCCTGTTTCAGATTCTGTGTCTCCCTCTCTCTGACCCTCCCCCGTTCATGCTCTGTCTCTCTCTGTCTCAAAAATAAATAAACGTTAAAAAAAAAAAAAAGCAAACACAAAAATAAGATAATCTCTCATTTACTCAACAAGAAGACCCCTCCCCACCCCCGAATGGTTTTTTTGGCCATTTGAATATACGAACTCATAGGGATGTAGATAAAATAGTTTACTTACACCTTTTCATTTCATAATTTAATTATATACATTTAAAATCACATATTATGCAAAGTAATATATTTAGAAATATTACACTTTTCCATTTAGATTTCAAAGAAACTATCGTATTCTAACTATATTCATGTATGGTCCACACCTGTGTCTCTATCACTGGGGTCACTCCCTGAGTCATCTTACTTGGGCTCCAGAGAATAATGAACTTCACTTCCAGCTAATGGTTGTTGAGATGTTCACTTTTTGAATTCGTGTACAATGATGTCCCCGCCAGAAATTGTATCCCAAGCTCCCAGTTCCAATTTGTATGACATTAGAGCAGTACCCTCCCCCCCCACCACCCCTCCATTAATCTGATGGGGCACTTGTGATTGCCTCCTTACAAAGACTTATTGTATAGATTTTTAAAATGATCTTTAAAGGATGCCAAACATTTGCAACTAGAAGGTCATTCCTTTGGGAATCATGATTAAATTCCATTGACCCTTTTACTCCTTATTTAAACAGGTAAGTGACTTTCTGAGCCTCTAAAACCAGACTTGGTTAAAGTCATTTCCTGCCAATGTATCCTCCCCAAACAGTACTTTGTGGTTCAAAATGGTGTCATTGAGAGAACACCTTGTAATATAAGACTCTTTCATGGGGCAGGACCATGTTAAGGCATCTGTGGTAGTATTGTCATAGGGTGGTCAAGTGATTGATCTGACCATAATGTAGCCCACCCTGAATCCCACCCAGGAGCTGACCGGGGACTTAGAAGGAGTACTCCTCTGGAAAACAGAGCCAACCATATTGTGCTAGGTGCAGGATGTTGAGCAGGCCGCTGAAATTCTGGGGCCTTGGTTTTCTTAGGGTGAAATGAGGGTTTTAGGCTGGATCAGACAGAGGTCTGAAGGGGACCTAAGGGGTGGGGGGGCATAGGGATGGCGCCACATATCCAGGGTAGGCTCTAGTGCCCTCCCCTCGTTCGAAAGTCAATAGAGTAATTCTTCTTTGATCTATTTTATATAAAGGGATTCCAGGTAAAATTTCCTTTGAAGTGAAGATCCCTTTTTTTAATTAAAAAAAAAAAAAAAAAAGGAGTAGGCTGCTATTGAGGTCTGTCTGCTCTGAAGTTCTCTGACTTCAAAGCCGTCAGGGGTCATAGTTAAATCTTCCTATCGATGGCTAATGAGGATTTGATGTGCCTGGGGAAGGGGGACAGACACTGCCTGCTAGTTGGTGAGCATCAGCCATCTGGAAACATGGACATTAGACAACCCACTATAAAGTCCCATTTAGTTGAAATCCCATCATCCTAGAAAACCTGCTCATTACTTTATGAGAAAAAAGCAAATGACAGAGAAACAGTGGTTCTCAAACTTGGCAGTATATTGGACTCACCTGAGAGTTTTTAAAAGTTCCAATGTCTGGCCTACGGCCTGTGCTAATTAAGTCCAATGGTAGAGGAGGGACCCAAGCATGGGTTGTGTCTCCCAGCATGAGCCTAATGTGTGGTAAAGTTTAAGAATACATGGCATTGGTACAGTCACTGTGGAAAACTGTGCAGTGGTCCTCCAAAGATGAAACTTAGAATTACCATATAATCCAGCGATTCCACTCAATCCAAAAGAACTGAAAGCAGGATCTTGAAGAGATATTTGCCCACCTATGTTGATAGCTGCATTATCCAATAGCCAAAGGTAGAAGCAAGCCAAATGTCCACTGATGGGCGAGTGAATAAACAAGATGTGATGTATCCATACAGTAGAATATTATTCATTCTTAAAAAAGATGATGATTCTGAGGTGCCTGGGTGGCTCAGTCGGTTAAGCGTCCAACTCTTGATTTCAGCTCAGGTCTTGATCTCAGGGTTCATGAGTTCAAGCCCCATGTCAGGCTCACACTGCTGACAGTGTGGAGCCTACTTGGGATTCTCTCTCTTTTTCCCTTTATGCTCCCCCCCCCCCACACACCCTGCCTCTCTCCCTCTCTCTCTCTCTCTCAAAATAAATAAATGAACTTAAAGAAGAAGATTCTGACCCGTGCATGATACAACATGGTTGAACCTTGAAGACATCATGCTAAGTGAAATAAGCCAGCCACAAAAAGACAAATACTGATGATTCTACTTATATGAGCAATCTGGAGTAGTCAATTCTAAATTTGACTTAGTTTTCAGTTTTGCAAGATGAAAAGACTTCTGGAGGTTGGTTGCACAGCAGTGTGAATATACTCAACACCACCTAACTAGACACTTAAGAATAGTTAAGACATAAATTTTCTGCTATGTGTATTTTACCACAATTCAATATAAAATGTAAAAAAGGTGGCGGGGGAATAGCATCATGTAATTCCCTGCCACTCAAAGTGTGATCTGTGGGCCCCCAGATTGGGCATCTTCTTGAGAGCTGGTTAGGAATGCAGCACCTCGGGTCATACCCCAGACCTGTTGCATCAGAACCCCCATTTTTAGACAAGACTCCCCACCCCTGCCACAGGTGGTCTGTGTGCACATTAAACTTTGAGAAGCACTACTTGTGATGGCCCTATCCTTTGACTAGTTTGAAAGACGTGGTGGACACGGGCCTTTGCTACCCAGTATCCACCGCCTCTCCCTACTTGTTCCAGAACCTGGCATTCTCTGAGCTGCCTTATTTATGTTCAGGGGGCTGACCTCATCCACACCTCCACACAGATCACTCCCCTGGCCAGTGACTGGCTTACAGGCAGACATGTTGTCTGGTTCTGGCCAATGAAACTAAGGCAAGTTCTACTGAAGAGGTTCTGGAGACACTTAAGAAGAAATGGTCTGTCCTTCCTTTGGAAGTTTCCATGTCAGGACAGGATCCACACAAATTCTGTATGCACCTTGGGACCTTGGACGCTGCTAGTCTGGTTCTTGACATGGCCACTAACGGACAAAATCCTGGGGTCCACTTCACCCATGGATTTCTGATTATGTGAGATTAGAAAAGTATTTCTTGGGGCGCCGGTGGCTCAGTCGGTTAAGCGTCCGACTTCAGCTCAGGTCACGATCTCGCGGTCCGTGAGTTCGAGCCCCACGTCGGGCTCTGGGCTGACGGCTTGGAGCCTGGAGCCTGCTTCCGATTCTGTGTCTCCCTCTCTCTCTGCCCCTCCCCCATTCATGCTCTGTCTCTCTCTCTGTCTCAAAAATAAATAAACGTTAAAAAAAAGAAAAGTATTTCTTGTTTAAGACCATTTGAGTCAGGGTTTTCTGTTACTTTTAGCCAAGGGTTTCTCATCCTTGAAACTATTGACATTTGGGGCTGGATAATTCTTTGTTGTGGGAGGTCTGTTGTGTGCATTACGGGACGTTCGGTGGTGCCCTGACTTCTACACATTAGATGGCAATAGCACTACCCTCTCCCTCAGCTTTGACACCCCAGAGTGTCTCCAGACGGATTGCCAAATGTTTGGGGTTTAGAGGGGGAAACAATTTGCACCCAGTTAAGAACCACTGTCGCAGATAAAAACATCCTAATGAATGTGAGGGCCTTCTATTTAGTGGGTCCTCAGGAGGATCAAAATCGCTGCTGCCTATGCCCCAGAGTGCTTCAAGGATCAAAGTGAGATGAGGTGTGTGAGAAAAGCAAATACACACAAGGTGTTGCTAATCATTACCTGTCTTTGATGCTGCTGCTGCATTGATAGCAATGTTGTAGTTTCCATTTATTCTTTTAATGGGCAGAACTGTTTAACTTACCAGATGGCCAACGTGGATAGTGAATGGAATTTTCCCTGGGCAAACCTGGTAAACCCCGCCAGAACTCTCTGGGGCTCTTCCTCCTGCTTAGAAACTCTAATCTCCTATAGCCCAGACCTGAGCTGGACCCCTGATCCCGACTCATCATCCAAGGATGGGGGCTGTAAAGCTCACCCTTTAATGCATTTGCACCGATTAAGAGAGATCTTCATATTGAGCTGCTGAAGAGATCGATGCCCTCCACATAATAGTGTATTCCCAGTTTACACATCTGTGTATTTGAGGCCCACAGCGTCAGGGGCCCCTGGACAACCAGTCTTGGCTCCCGCTATCCTTCCTTGAACCCACCACACATCAAGGCCTCTGTCCTTAGGAGTCCCCTGGCTGTTACAATCAGTGCCTTCGGATTCGTCGCTTCTTAGAGAATTTGTGTCTCTAAAGTGTCACAAATGTCTCCTGGAGCAGGAAGGCTTACAAGGGGAGCTGGACGTTAAATGTGGGGAATTGGGAGCATAAGAACAGGCAAGGGGACCAGTGCTGGAAGTGTTTGCAAACAGTGGATGGATCAGTCACTTAGGTCACTGAGCACTTACTGCATACCAGGCACTGGGGCTGGGACTGGGGTGGGCAGCAAAGGGCATTAGGAGGTAGCCGTGGCCCTCACAATCTACTGAGGACCATGTGGTGGACACTGGTATGCTCTCCTGACCTTGTCCCGTATGGTGGTAGGGGATGACTACCCCCACTAACATGGCAGCTACCCCAATTTTGTGCCCCACCCCCACCCCTGCAGCCTATGTGCTTTGTAGGTC
>NW_026059963.1:0-27604 GCF_023721935.1 Panthera uncia | reverse complement strand
TAGAAAGTTCCTCAGCTGGACTTTAACGATCTTTTGCTCATGATTACGCAAGAGTTATATGTTTTGGGGTGGAGATCAAAGAGACAAAATGCCTCTTTTTATCAGATTATATTGAGATACAGTCAATATGATTTACTACTGTTAATATTAACCTGGCTCATCTGGCAGAAAAATTGGTTCTGGAGTTCCTCCACTGTAAAGTTTTTCTTTTTGTACCCGTTTTCACACTATATTATCTAGGAAGAAGTCACCATGTGCAGCCCACACTTAATGAGTGGTGAGTGATGCTCTCCTTTGTTGAGGGTGGAACATCTACATAAATTACTCAGAATTCTTTTGCACAAATTTGTCTTTTCTACCACACTTATTTAGCTATCCAATCACTCATTTATAACAGTATGGACTGAGATATTTCTACTTTACGTTAGGTTATAATCCAGTACTGATTCATTTATCTTATCACTCGAATTGCTCTAAACTTTGCCACTGGAAGCTGTTTCAGCGGACCATTATGTCCCTTTGACATAACCCACTATCGTAATTTTAACATTATTTTTGAGCATTTCTTTAATTTCTAGCACTCTGAGAGGCCCCAGACTCATACTGTATATTTTCTATTCCATTACCCTAATCAACCATTCCTCCATGGAACTGGTTTTATTGGAGAGTGGTATTAGAAACCAAGATTGTGTGCTGGGCATGCTTCTTGCTACCGGTGTACCATAGTTCCTAGCTCCTCTCAGCTGATGTAGTAAGAAAGTGCATGTGTGTATATAACCCGTGTATATACACATATGTATCAGTAGTTCTATATGTAACCATCTGTATCTATATTAAGCTAAACATGTATTCATACTGATGTCTCAAACTTGATTTAATTACCCCATGGAAGGTTGTAGACTCTCACCCTTGCTTATTTGTAACCTTTCACTGCAGCAGTGAGGAACATGGCCTCCACCACCTGCCATCCATTCACATAATTGTTTCTTTACAGGATATAGGTATAGAAGTATCAAAATATGGGAAACAACTTCATCAACTATATTGTTTGTGTAGTTTCCTTTGCTTTTAGTCTTACGAACTCCTCTGCTTTTCAGTTGTTATTTATGTCAGCAACTTTTCCACCCACCCCATTCAATAAGGCTGTTCCATACATTGACGATACAGTCAGATTGTTTTACAACATTCTGCATTCTATTCTGTATCTCCAGACTTCCTTTATTTATTCCTTTGACAATATCCTTTTCTTTATGTAAATTAAAATTCTTAACATTTTATTTTGTTTTATTATTTTTGAGAAACAGAGAGAGACAGAGCATGAGAGAGGGAGGGGAGAGAGAGAGGGAGACACAGAATCCGAAGCAGCCTCCAGGCTTTGAGCTGTAAGCACAAAGCCTGACAAGAGGCTCAAACCCACACAAATCATGAGATCATGAACTGAGCTGAAGTTGGACGCTCAACCAACTGAGCCACCCAGGCGCCCTGGATTAAATTTTTTGAACAAAATCATTTTGTAACTTCCTGAAGAACTTTGACATTTTTCTCAGAACAGATCTGCTGAGAATGAATTCTCTCAGCTTTTCTTTGTTTGAGAAAGTTTGTATTTCTCCTTCACTTTTGAAGGATAATTTCACAATGGTGAGATTTTTTTTTCAACACTTCAACTATTTCTTTCGACTCTCTTCTTGCTTGTATGGTTTCTAATTAAAAGTCCATTGTAATTCTTTTCATTGATCCCCTATAGATAAGATATATCTTGCCCTCTGTCTTCTTTCAAGATTTTCTCCCTGTTTTTGTTTTTTTTAAATTTGAATACAAAATGCTTAGGTATAGATTTGTTGTTGTTATTGTTGTTGTTGTTGTTGTTGTTGTTATCCTGCTTTGGTTTATATTAGCTTCCTATGTCTGTAGTTTTGGTGTCTTTTATTAATTTAGAAAATTCTTGGCCATTATTACTTCAAATATTTCTTCACCTCTGTTCTTTCTTCTCTTGCAGTATTCCAATTTTATATATATTTATATATATATTTATTTATATATATTTATTTTTATATATTTATTTATATATTTATATTTATATACATTTATTTATATATATACACATTTATATATATACATATATATATATATATATATGCACATCTTGAAATCATGCACAATCTTGGATGCTCTGTTATCTATATCTTTGCTTTTATTTTATTTTATATATTTTTAAGTTTATTTATTTATTTTGAGAGAATGTGTGCAAACAGGGGAGGGGCAGAGGGAAAGAGAGAGAGAGAGAGAATCCCCCAGTGACAGTGCAGAGCCTAAGGTGGAGCTTAAACTTACAAACCATGAGACCATGACCTGAGTGGAAACCAAGAGTCAGAGGCTCACCTGACTGAGCCACCCAAGTGCCCCTGCTTATATTTTTAATTTGACTCTTGGACTTCAGTTTGAGAGGTTTCTATAGACATTCAAGTTTACTTATCCTTTCTTTAGCCATGTTCAGTCTACTGATATGCCCAACAAAGGAAAATTTCATTCATCTTAATTTTTTTTTTCTAGATTCTCCTTTGGCTTTTGCTTAGAGTTTCTATTTCTCTGTTTACTTTATTAGTCTGTTCTTGCATGTTGCCTACTTTTTCCTATAGTGCCTTTAACATATTAATCATAACTCTTTTAAATTCCCTGTCTGATAATTCCAAAATTTGTGTCATGTATGGTTTACTTATATTTGCTTTTTCTTTTTTGCACTGTAATTTTTTCTTACTTTTTTGCATGCCTGTAATTTTCTTGAAAGCCAGACATGAAATTTTGGGTTAAAGGAAATGGTGTAAATAGTCATTTAATCTGAGGTTTTATGTTAATCTAGCTTGAATTTGCACTGTATTTAATGTTCTCTGTAGATATAGGTGCCATAAATTTCAAATTTCTCTGTTGTCTTTGTTTTTGTCTCCCTTTTTGACTTTAGGTTTTCCTAAATATTCCTGCTTAGAGAAAGTCTGAGTCTTGCAGCATTTTCACTTATAATCCATGGTTATTATACTGGAAACCTCTTGGTACGGCCATCAGATATGGGGCAGAGGAAGTGTTCTGTAATCTTGGGATTAAATCTATCTTCTAGTGGGTTTTTGTATCTGGACTGTAACCTTCCAAAGTGTTTTTCTGGTGGTACAGTGTCTCTCTGCCTCTGAAGTAAGACAGTAAGCCTGGAGGAGGACAGAGTGGGAAGAATGCCTTCCTCAGTTCAGACAGGACTCTGGTAAAGTCATTTTCTCTGAAGAGTGGTCCTTTCTTATGGACAATGAACTGGAGATATTTCAAAGTGATTGCTCTTCCCTCTACCTTCAATACCGCAAGCGAATCTCTTTGGGGATCTTCACTGTAAGTACCTGGTGGGGTCCTGGAGGTAAAAGAAATTGTAACTTACAGTAGTTTCTCAAAATAATCCATGTCTCAGCCTCCAGTAATTCATCAAAATTGCCATGTAAGTGTTACTACCAGTTTATAGCTCTAGTAGCTTCTACCCTAGATGAGTAAATCTTGGCTGTGACTCTCTGGATTTGCCTTTCTCTCCAGATTTCAGTAGTGGTTCCCTGACATTTCATTTCTCTGAGAAGTCTAAGAAAAGTCACTGGTGTTCAGTATTTTGGGGCTTTTTTTGTTGTTTTATTTTGCCACAGGGATAAAGTGACAAATTCCAAGTTCTTTATACGTCTGAGCAAAAACCAGAACTCTTGCCCAGCTAACTTTAGATAAAGATGGGAAAGCAATTCAGGAAAGAAGAGACTGCCTTGTCAACCATTGATGCTGGACAAAATGGACACTTATTTGCAAAATATGAATCTCAACTTGATTCTCATATCTTACACAAAAATGAGCTCAAAATGTATCATGGTTTTAGATGGCAAAGCTAAAACTATGAAACTCTTGGAAAAAACATAGGACAAAATATTTTCATAGAGAGCTAGACAGAAAGTTCTTGATACCAAAAAGTATGATCTTTAAAAGAAAAACCCTGTAAATTGGTAATCATTTAGGTTATAAACTTTTGCTTAAGAGAGGATGAAAAGAAAAGCTAACTCTGTAATTTGCAAACCAAATATGCACCAAATGATTAATGTATACATATGCCTTAAATACACAAAGAGCTTTCAAAATAGTTGAAAAAAACCAACAAAATAGAAAAAGACAAAAGTCATGGAAAGGTATTTTTCTGGAAAAAAATTACAAATATGTCAAATAGCATGTGAAAAGATATTCAACGTCATTAGCCTCAAGGGAAACATAAATCAAAAGCACAATAAGATGTCACCGTACACCATCAGAATGGCCGAAATGGTGACCATAGCAAATGTTTGTGAGGATCTAGGGAAACTAAATTACTCATGCATTGTTGATGGGAATGTAAAATGATATGGCTGCTCTTGAAAATATTTTGAAAGTTTCTTAAAAATCAAAATATTCAGTTTGCATAGAGGCCATCAATTTTACACCTTGGTTTTTATTCCAGAGAAATGAAACTTATGTTTACACACACCAAAACAAAACAAACTTACACACATAAGTGTTAATGTTACCTTTATTTATAATAGCCCTAACACGGAAACAACATAGATGTCCTCAATAAGTGATTGGCTAAACAAACTGTGGGACATTCATATTATGGAACACTACCAAGCAATAACAAGGAATAAACTATTGATACATGAATGACCTGGATGAATTTCCATAAATTTATGCTTAAAAAACCCAATACCAAAAGGTTACACACTCTATTATGCCATTGCTATAACATCATTGAAATGGAAAATTAGAGAAAACAAATAAGAAATGGATGACAGGAATTAAGGATGGGGTTGGAGCTGAAGGGAAGTGGTGTGGCTGTAGAAAGGCAACAAGGGGATTCTTTGTGGTGCTGGAAAATTTCTGTGTCCTGCTTCTATCAATGTTAATATCTTGTTTGTGATGTTCTATTATCATTTTGAAAGTGTTATCACTGGGGAAAATTGGAAAAGAGTCCATAGGACTTCTCTATTATTTCTTACATCTTCAAATAAATCTACAATTATCTCAAAATGAAAAAAAGTTGAGTTTTTTCTAATAAGTTTCTTTTTTGTTACCACTTTATTTTTGCTTCTAAAAATTATTTGGAAAAACAATTTACTGGGTCCAGATGATAGAGACAATGACTGCTTTTTCCTGGTATACTTTAAGAAGTTAATATATCCAATCTGAAGCAGGTCTATAGTGATTTTATTTTACAACCTGTGTCATTAGGAACTTGTAGTTTTTTAAAGAAGAAGTTTTTGTTTTCTCTGATGTCATTGATTCAAGCTATTATATTTGTAGAGGCTTTTCCATACAGATGTTGTGAGATGTTGTTATCACTTTTTAGGACTACAACTGAAGCCTGTAGAATAAAATACTTTTCTAAATAATAATCAACAAAGAGTATACACTATTATCAATCATGAGTAGCAATTCCCATATCAATGACTGACAAGAGTGTTATTTGAATATTGTTTTTTATAATATTCAATTACTTATTTGTCATGTATTTGTAACCCAGAGGCATATACGAATCAGAATTTCTTTACATAAGTTAAGTTATGCAAATACTCTTTAGAGCACATAGGCTATTATATTTCCCAGTCATAAAATTGCCTTTCGGCTTCAGGTCAATCATCTTGCACGGAAAATTTTCTTGTGATTTACAGGAGGCATCACATCTGTTTCTTTGCCTAACACCCAAGAGGCAGTTGCTATATTAGATAAAATACATTTAAATTATTGAATGTCAGAAAATTTCCCAGTGTAATACTTCCCATAGTCTGAAGCCATTTCTCATTTTTTATTTAAATGTAAATTTTATGGAGTTAATCTGAATGCAGAATCACGTGAGCCTATTCGCCACTTCTGGAAACAGTGAATCATAGAATTTGGTGCTGTAAATCAACTCACAGATAATAATTTAGCCAAAGCCCATAGTTTATAGAGAGGGAAGCTGAGAGTGAGGGCTTATGTAACTTGCCCAAAGCCTCAATTTAAGCAGAGGAAGAAGAGAACTATATTGTGAAAAAAAGGTACATTTTGAATATGACACATTGCAGAAATGTTCAGATCTCTTTGTGCAATGATACTAGATAATGAAAAGAAATCTTGCTACTCATAATGTCACTATCAATTTATATTATATTTCATTTGGAAAGATTTCCTAGAATCCTATAAAATCGTATTACAATCCTCCCTTCAATATGTTTGTGTGGTGCTTTTATGTGGAAATCCAGCATACAAGGCAGATTATTTATTTATTTATTTTTACAGAACCAACACTTATTTCTCGCAGTATGATGAAGCCGTAATCTACTATGTGATGATATTGGGTGGTAGGAAGTAATTAGGATTAGATTACGTCATGAGGGTAGGGCTCTCATGATGATTAATCTCTCATGATGAGATTAGTTCCCCTTATAAGAAGAGGACAGATAGTTCTCCCCACATGCATGCATGGAAGAAAGGCCATGAGACCACACAGCCAGAAGGCAGCTGTCTGTCTACAAGCTAAAACAGATTTTAAAAGAGCTGCTTTGCTCATCCTTGCAATCTTCATCAGACAAGTCCTTGAGGAGGATTCCATGAAATCCTTGTTCTCCTCTGAGCGCAATTTGAAAACTACTGATGTGTATTATTAAGCAATAAAAGAGCATATTAAAATTCTGCCTTAATAAAGGCAATAGCATGAATTCCATGAAGATGTAGCTTAAAATAATATAGGTTAACATGGACTTTGATGACTGGAAATTCAGGGCATGGTTCATTTATTTTTAGTGGCCTGCCCAAGGACTAGAGTAGGACTCAGCAACATGTCAAAAATGTGCAAACCAGTTGAGAGCCTTGCTCTTTCTTGTGTTTCAAAGCCTGTAGCAGATATAGAAGAGGCTGTAACTGGACTTCAGCTGAGAATGTTGTGTAAAAAGTGCACCACCCTTCAAAAAGATCTTCCCACACATACTTAAACCTAGAAAGTCATTTGTGTCATCAATCTTCTCTTTTAATTTAAGCACCATCCTGTGCTATATGATAATTAACTGCATTATGTTCATTTGCTGAAAATGGTATTCCTTCATACTTGAGAGCCAGAGAACTATGTAAGTTGATTTTGTTTTCATAGCACATGGAATAAGATATGCAAAGAAAGAGAAGAAATTAACAACAGAAAAATTGGAGCAATAAAACTAATAACAATCCCAAGATTTATTATTTGAACAATATTCAAGGTTTTATAACCACCCAGTCATTTTCAACCAGCAGTCAGCATGCTGTCCACCTGTGACTTCCTTCTTCAATCTATGACAAACTACTGATTTTCCATGAAGTTGTTAACACAAATCACAACTTTTAAGAGCCTTTGTTTTTGATATAAATATCAAAGTCCCTGTTGACTATTAAATATGCTAGAGTTTGATTAATTAATTTATTTATTTTTATTTAAAAAAAATTTTTTTAACGTTTATTTATTTTTGAGACAGAGACAGAGCATGAACGGGAGAGGGTCAGAGAGAGGGAGACACAGAATCTGAAACAGGCTCCAGGCTCTGAGCTGTCAGCACAGAGCCCGACACGGGGCTCAAACTCATGGACCGCGAGATCATGACCTGAGCCAAAGTCGGCCACTTAACCGACTGAGCCACCCAGACGCCCCTAGAGTTTGATTTATAGCTTAGTAGGTTCAAGTAAAATCGGACATAAGGTGATCATTGCTATATTTCTTTTAAATAAGTCTTGAATGAAGTAATACTACTCTATGTATTAAAACATGTTTTAAGTATCAATATTATGAAATTACTGCTTTAAAAAATCATTCATTAACCAGGAACAGGCAAGAATACTAATTCTATGCTATTTCAACATTTGTCATGTCTTTTTTATTATCCTAGTTACATAAAAATAGGGAAATCTTCATTCTAAACTTATTGAACACATATTTTGTAAATACCTACTATGTGTCAGACTTTATGCTGAATGCTGAGGGGAAAAAACTGTCTCATAGGAAAAGAGACATATTATTTGCTAAATAAATAAACATGTAAAGGGGCTGAAAAGATTTAAGCCTGTCATATCATACAGTAATATGTTTTACATAATTAATACATATATTGAATAATTATATATAGTGTGATAATGCTTTGCTAATATAATAGGTTCTGGTATTGATGTTCAATTAAGAAGGGAAGAGTTACATCTAAGCATGGGATAAACTTGAGTTAGATATTTGAGAAACATGCTTGTTGTATCAGGAAAAAAAAAACATGAGGGCTAACTGAGCCCTTGGAGAAAAAGTGCAGGAGTTCCTCAGGAGAGACAAACATTAAAACATACATACAGAAAAGTAATGGCCTTTTCTTTAAGATGGGTAGTGGGTATATGAGGAAAAGAAGGAAGGAAGGGAGAGAAGGAGGGAGGGAGGAAGGAAGGAAGGAAAGAAGAAAGGAGGGAAGGAAGGAAGGAGGGAAGGAAGGAAGGAAGGAAGGAAGGAAGGAAGCCATAATATTATAAACCTGTATGGGATCATTAACTGGTATAACCACTTCAGAAAATGGCCACACATACACACACACACACACACACACACACACACGCACACACAAAACTAGTAAATGCAATCAAATTAAACATCAATAACAAAAGCAGAAATAAATTCTTCTTCAGTCAGAAGAGCACTGGACTGTTGATCTTGGGGTTGTGTGTTTGATCTCCACATTGGGTGTAGACATTACTAAAAATAAATAAAATAAATAAACTTTAAAAGAAACAAGGAAAGAAAGAAATTAAACCTCTTCTAAACATTTAAAAACAGAAATCTGGGAGTGCCTGGGTGGCTCAGTCAGTTAAGTATCCGACTTCGGCTCAGGTCATAATCTCACAGTCTGTGAGTTTGAGTCCCACATCAGGCTCTATTCTGGTAGCTCAGAGCCTGGAGCCTGCTTTGGATTCTGTGTATCCCTCTCTGCCCCTCCTCTGTTTGCACTGTCTTTCTCTCTCTCTCTCAAAAATAAATAAACATTAAAATTTTTAAACGGAAATCTGAATAAAGGTCAATAGAAAATGGTACTGCCGCTTTCTAGAAATCAAAAATATAATTAAAAAATCATGTTTGAATTTGTTGGATAATGCTAAAGAAGTACTCATACAAAGGTTCATAGTTTCAATTAACTGTGTCTCTAAGAATTAATAAAAACCATCTAAGTACTGATGGCTCCCAAATGTCTATCTTTAGCCCAACCCTTTTGCTTGAACTTCAGACCTGTGCTATTCAATATGGTGGGCATGGCGTACTCACATTGATGACTATGTCTCTCAGTCTTAGCAGTACTGTAACTGAGATAATCAAAACCCTCCTCTCTCAGCATGACTCAGGTAGACCACTGAGATACCGATTCTTCCAGTCACTCAGGCTATATTTATTTTGTTTTCCTTCAATTAATTTTATTTTATTTTATACTTTATTTTATTTATTTAATTTTTAGCCATTTTATTTTTTTTATTTATTTTATTCATTTGGGGGGAGGTGTTTTTTTTGTTTTTTTTTTTAGTATAATTTGTTGTCAAATTGGCTAACATACAGTGTGTACCATGTGCTCTTGGTTTTGGGGGTAGTTTCCCATGGTTCATCACTTACATACAATACCCAGTGCTCATCCCAATAAGTGCCTACTCAGGCTTTAAATCCTTTTGCTCACATTCCATATTTGTCAGCAAATTCTGTTGGCTCTGCTTTCAAACACCCACACTTTAACCACTCCTCAGGGTGTGGGCTTTCATCCTCCTGACAGAAATTGACATCATCAGGGCGCCTGGGTGGCTCAGTCGGTTAAGCGTCCTACTTCAGCTCAGGTCACCATCTCACAGTCCGTGAGTTCAAGCCCCGCGTCGGGCTCTGGGCTGATGGCCCAGAGCCTGGAGCCTGCTTCCGATTCTGTGTCTCCCTCTCTCTCTGCTCCTCCCCCGTTCATGCTCTGTCTCTCTCTGTCTCAAAAATAAATAAACGTTAAAAAAAATTTAAAAACAAAAAATAAATTGACATTATCTCTTGTCTGGATTTTCATCTACCCTCCTAACTGGTTTTGCTTCTTCCGCCTTGGTCTAAGCCCCTGTAGTCTAACTTTAGTCGAGGAGGTGAGTGAGTCTGTTACAAAGTAGAATTGATCATGGCTCCCCTCTGCTCAAGTCCTCCAAAGACTCAAAGTAAAAGCCAAAGTCTTCACTAAGCCCCCTATGGTGTGGCTGGTGTCACCCCATTGATCCCAAGCTTTCTCATACTCTCTGCTTTGCTCCGTTGGCTTCAGCGACATGCCTCTCTGTGCTGTCTCCTGATCAGAGCAGACACACCTCACAACAGGGACTTAGCACAAACTCCTATCTCTCTGTATCCACATGACTAATTCACTCGCTTCTTTCAGGTCTTTAGTCAAAAGTCACTTTTTCAGTAAGGCCTTGCCTGACCACCTTAAGGCAATGTATCAAACTCCTTATTATTTCATGCTGTCTTCTGCTGCATTTTCTCCCTAACTTTTATTTGTTAGGTATTCTGGATATATTTGGCTCATTTTCTTTGCTTATTGAACATCTCTACCACTGGAAAGTAAGTGCCTTGAGGTCGGGAGATTTTTGTCTTGTTGTCTTTTCTGCTGCATATTCAGCGCTAGAACATAATATGTACTGAATGGGTATTTGTTGAATGAGTACATGAAAGAATCCCAAGTTGATGTAAATTTCAAAAACAACTAAAACTAAACCATTTATTGTTTAGAGATAGCAATGAATATGGCTTAAATTTTAAAAGTACAGTAAATTATGAACAAGTGTCATTACAGTAGATACCTCTGCAAAGGGGATAAAAGAATGTTCTAAAGAAGTCCACAGAGGCTTCAATGATATTAGTAATGGCCTTTCTTTAAGATGGGTAGTGGGTCCATGACATTCATTATTGTTTATATTTCTACTGTGCATATACTTTATATAAATATTTTGATTTTTAAATTATTTCATAAGAAAAGAATAAAATGGATGGGGCATAAAGCAGGAAAAGAGATCCAATAAAAGATCATTTTAATATCAGCATATCCTCCCCCCGTGCATGGGGCAATTAACTCTCAACAGTGTAAGTCAATTCTTGGTAAGATCTTGGCAAAGATAATATAAAGGAAAAATGCACTCACATGGCTTAAAAATGAAATCATATATAGATTTGTATAAACAATATTCAATACTTAAATAGGAATCAATATATATAAATAAATATCTCGTTTCAATATATTTTTAAAATATCCATACATATCCTCTCCCAAAAAGCTAAACATTTCTGAAGATCAAGTCATGCATAATCAAGTAATAAAAGGATTTATTTCATAAACAAGTACATGGATCACAGTCCAAGAAGTAACATGGCATGTATTTTAAAGCATTTAAATAAATCCACTTACTTATTTGGTTCATAAGACACTTCATAAACCGATTTCTTCCTTAGAAAAACTACTGAAGGCAAGATAATTTAGAACTAATGTTTCCAAAATAAATAACTTTAAACTGTACAAAGTATTAAAATATTAAATCTAATTAAATAATGACACATTTACAAATGTTCCATAAAAGTACAATCAGTTTCAGAGGCCTGGTTTATGTTAGTATCTTTGAGTGCTTATTCTTTATACAAATCACAACTAAATAGATTTCAAGAGAAACATTTGATGGTGTGATTTATGCAGATTATTTGATTTAATTTCAATTAAGTTGCTTCAGCAATTTAAGCAGCTAATTTGATTAGCTGAAAATGTTTTCCTTCACTAGGATTTATGATAACTTTACATCAGTTCCCCATTGTAAAATGACTTTATTGATTGGTAGAATACCATAAGGCATTTCTTCAGTTTTTTTTTTTTAATTTTTTTTTTTTTTAACGTTTATTTATTTTTGAGACAGAGAGAGACAGAGCATGAACGGGGGAGGGTCAGAGAGAGGGAGACACAGAATCTGAAACAGGCTCCAGGCTCTGAGCTGTCAGCACAGAGCCCGACGCGGGGCTCGAACTCACTGACCGCGAGATCATGACCTGAGCTGAAGTCGGCCGCTCAACCGACTGAGCCACCCAGGCGCCCCTCTTCAGTTTTAACAAGATTCATTTCTTGTGTGCTTTAGACTCAACTCATGTAGTATGTAACTGAAGCTCTTGACATTCTATTTATACATTATACACATTTATAAATCACAAAGTATGTTAGCGATTACAGCCATAGAATCATAATGCATGATCTAAAGTTTTTCACCTTTGGTTGAGAAATTACATTTTATCTATTATGTCTAAAATAAAAGGAAAAAGAAAACTTTTTATTCACAAGTTATGGATCACCTTTGTACTTATGCAATATCTTTGGTAGTTTTTGTTTGTTGGTTTGTTTGTTTTAAAGCGAGTAATAGAAGAACCCCATCTGGCCTTTCTTTTCCTCTACTGTGTTCAATGTATGAGATTTAAAAACAAAACAAAACAAAAACAAAAAAAAAACATAAAAATATATGTTTTTCATAGTACAATGGGATAATAAGAACTTTGATTACAAAGTGTGATTGGCATCAGCGGGTTTTGCTCAGCAGTTCTGACCCAGATTGTCAGTTCTGAACTGCAGGTAATAAAGACTATGTGTATAAAGACTAAGGGAAAAGAGTAGATTGCAGTCAGCTTAAGAATAACTGCCTACCTCCTCCCTGAAAGTGATTCTAAAGTAAGGTCAAAATCATTATTTTTGGAAAGGCATTGTATCACTGCTCTAATGCAACAACTTATTTTGGTTTTTGTGTTTCAGTTGTATTTATTTATTTTCTTATTTTTTATGTTGTTTTTAATGGGAGAGGTAGTGTCATAACTTACTCCCCGTCAGACTCATCATGAACCCATTCCGAGTCTTGTCAGTTCTCTGAAATGTGTCATGTCTGAGATCTACACAATGGAATTTTTACAAGTCACTAAGTAGTAAAAAGCAAAGGGAAGGAAATAAGCAGATGGATAGGACAAACCCTGAAGGCTGTTTGAAGAAGAGACCCTTCCAGATAAATGACTCCGGCGTTCCTAGGAAGCCCGCATCTCTGAAATGCACAATTTACCTAGCCAGTTAAAAGGAACAGAGGGAAACTGGTAATTCATTGCCAGCACTTAAAGATTTATACTTTAAAAGGTAAATATTCTAGCACACTGGTCGATTCATTACACTACAAGTTAATAACCACTTTTCTTGAGCTTGTTCAAAATGACATTTTAAAATGTCACTAAAGTCATTTGGCTAATTTCAAATTATATTTTTCAAAAGGCCCAGCCACGTTTGTCACTAAGAGTTTTAACCTAAACTCTACGCAACCCACAAAAGAGTAATTATTTTTGTTGTTTCATTTTTTTTTCTCTAGAAAGTGGTTGTAACAACTTGTACAAGATACAGCATAACATAAATTACAGATGTTTTATAGTGCATATTTAACAATTTGCCAAACATGCAACTCTGCTATTAAAAAACATACATTGATTCCACTCTTAACTACTTTGCTGGGTAGAGGAGAGGGGAAAACAGAGTTAAAAAAAAGAAAAAAAAATAATAGGGGCAATAAAGTATAAATCTAAAGTAAATTTGAGAGGTTTATACATGCCTCATTTTCAACAATCGGTGTGTGACTGATGTAGGTTGATCATTAAAATGACTGCAATTATCCATGTTCATCCTCTAGGAATGTGGCCATGTAGCTCCTACCATAAAGAGTCAAAAGTGGGTTGACCTGGTTTGACCTGGTTTGACCTTATGAACATATGCCTTGTCTAACAGAGTTGAGATAGGAGTTACAAAGTGTCAATCTGAGCCTACCTTTTAGATGCTTGAACACTTCCGCTCATTTTCCAAGCAATTAGATACTCACATGTGAAAACGTCCAGTAGTCTGGATAAAGGATAAGAGATCCCTTGAAAGAAGGCTAAAGAGCTTCTGACCAGGCAGCAAAACCCTGAAGTCAAGCTATCTATAAACACTTTGGAGAGAGAACTATCATCTTCAGTGGGTATCTTGCCACTCAAAATAGAAGCCTACTTTTCCCAGGCTCCATTGCATTTATTGGTAACTCTTTGATCAAGTTCCAGTCAATAAAATATAAAAAGGAAATATTTATTTAAAATATAAAATATAAAAAAGATATAAAAAGGAAAATTGTAAGAAAGAAATTCTCATGAATTCTAATAGAGTTTAAGACTTTTGTTCCTCAAATGTTCTGTTCTTCTGAGAAAATGATTCTAGAAGCCATCTTGGAATATTCCTAATGATGGAAATCATGTACTCAGGACAATAGAAGAAATAGAAGCTTAGATTTCTCAGGGCACCTGTACGGCTCAGTCCGTTAAGCATCTGACTTTGGCTCAGGTCATGATCTCACAGTTTGTGGGTTCAAGCCCAGCTTTGGGCTCTGTGTTGACAGCTCAGAGCCTGAAGCCTTCTTGGGATTCTGTGTTTCCTCTCTCTGCTCTTCTCCTACTTGCTCCCTGTTTCTCCCTCTGTCTCTCAAAAATAATTAAACATTTAAAAATGTAATAAAATAACAAGCTTAGATTTTTTTATTTTATCTAGGAACCAACACACCAATTCATCAGTATCTAGCCAAGAGTTTCTTTTTTTTTCCATAAAAGAGAAATTCATTTTTTTTAATTAAGCCATTTTTAAAGTGTCTTTTTCTTATTCAAATAATTCCAATCTTAATACATTAACAAATATTATTATCCAAAGTATTTAGGGATACTTGCAAATCAATAATTAAAAGGCAAATAATGAAAAGGAAAATTAGCAAGGACATTTAAAAGCAATGCATAGAAAATAAAAATCAATTGGCTACTATATAAAGAAAAGATGTTTTATCTTACTAGATTTCAGGGACGCAAAAAAATTTTTAAAAGGCAGCAAAGAACATTATTTCACACCCATTAGATTGGTGAATTTTTTTAGGTCAGATAATTACAAAGATTGTTAAGACTGTAGAACAAACAGAATTCTTACATGTTTCTGAAATAATTGCAAGACTACTTTGTTTAGCAACTTGACAATATCTAATGGAATTGAATAGCTTCATTCCCTTCAGATCCCACAATTCCATTTCCAGTAATATATGTTTATTAAATATTTTTGCACATCTGTTAATAAGACCTTATTTTCTAAATATGATTATCCAACCAAAGGAACCAGAATTCCCTGGAGAAGTGGTTGATTTCAGGGCTGGGGCTGAGAAAACACAAGATGATCCTAGAGCAACTTGTCGTGTCAGATAGCAAGAAAGTAATTTTTAAAAATATATATATGGGGCCATTTTTAAAAAATAAAAACTAAAACGTAGGTGCTGGTCTGAAAGAGTTCCAAATGGCCAAGTCTGTACCAATTTAAACAGCAAACATAACAACAACATTAGATTAAAACTCATGCAACAAAATAAATATCCAATATCCATGAGTTAATACTGACATACATGAATAATTGAATAAAATATGGGGAATAAAGCACAGCTTGCCCTGTCTGAAGATTTCAATTAACAAATATAGAAGTGTTAATCATAAAAATAAAATTCACAGTTATTTTATCAGCAAAAAATGTGCTTATTTAGGAACAGCAGAGAATTTCAATTCAGGGCAAGCAAAATACAGCAAAACCATAGGCAAGTCTGGCAAACAAAGGAGAGGAATGCTGTCTTATAGAGGAAAAGGGGGAGTTGGGAAGGGCTGTTATAAATATACAAGCAGTCCATTGGAGTAAACTGGGACTTCAAAGTGTAGTGGATTTTCATTGGCTGAGTTGTTACTGTTTTTCATTGGCTGGGCTTTTGGGAAGGGGGAAAAAAAACCTTCTTGCTCCCACTGGCATAGTAAAAGAGTAGCTGAAGTAGTATAGACTAACAAGGAATGCCTCTTCCTGATGGGTCTGCAATTGACCACCATTGGTAAGGCATGAGAGAACCCCCCCCCCCACCAGTAGCCTCTTGACTCCATTTTAAATGAAGTTTCCCTTTACTAATTTTCCTGTGAAGGAAACAGAAAATTATTATTAGGAAACCATAGAAATAAGTGTTGAAAGGGATCCACTGAGAGGAGCCAAAATGGAGAAACAGCATGAAAGGTTTTTGTGTGTCTCGCGCCCATGACAGCCAGACCAACACTAAACCATCCTGCACACCTAGAAAACTGATCTGAGGATTAACACAACAATCTGCACAACCTGAACCACGGAATTCAGCAGGTACACGGCGCGGACAAGTGAACTTGGGGAGTGAGAATGTGCAGGAAGGGAGGTGCTTTTGCGAGTGGAGAGAGGATGCAGGTGGGGGGAGAATACGGGAAAAGCACCCCTCCCCAAAAGCAGCTGGAGAGAAAATGGAAAATTGGAAACAGCTGCAGGGACTAAACTAAAAAGGGAGAAAGGAGAAAGGAGAGGGTTTAAATTCCATTAAGACTGTAAACAAAGGGAGCGCAAAGGCTGCAACTCCGCAGCTCCATACCTGGCGGTGCTCTGGTGGGAAGGGCGAATCTCCAGTAGCAGAGTGGGGTCCGGGAGGTTCTTGGGCCACATGGGGAAAAGCGGTTCCACTGCTGGAAGGACATTTGGTAAAGACCGTTGAAGCCACCTGGTCCCAGCACCCCAGAAAATGGCCACATTCGCTGGTGCTGGAAAAAGGTCCTTAAGGGTGAAGCCTGGTGCCAGATGTGTGTTGTGATTTTCCATAATCCCTGAAAAGCTGCTGCTACACTATCTCACGAACTTTTTTCTGTGGTGGGCTGGCACCTAGCCACAGTCTCGGGGCACCAGCAGCAGCAGGGTCCAACAAGCATTCCGGGGTGCAGCCCACATTCGGCCATTCCTGGGTGAGACCATGCCACAGAGGGGCTGAACGGGTCAAAGCCGCAGTCCTTCAGAAGTAAGGGGCCGGGGAAAACAGCCGCATCTGAGACAAAACTCAGGAGAGAGGTACTGCCGAGGGCTTGGTCACAAACAGTGAAAAAGCGGGAAGTGGATGAAAGCTGAAGACAGAGGACGGGTGCGCGATTGCTGATCCGGGAGAACAGACTGGGTGGCTGGGTGACGCCATTTTTCACTGCTCCCGCGCATGCGGATACGCACCTATGAGCCCCACAACAATCCACCCCAGTAGGCTAGCAGCGCCATCTAGTGGAGAACAGAGCCATTACCCTAAGAACCATCCAACTGGGCCAACCTGGCTCTTCAAGAACACAAGTCTCATGGCCTGCTTAGTTATAAACTATAAAGTGCTTCATAGTCTGACTTCTAAGGGAAAACGAAGTAATTTCAGTCGTATTTCAATCTGTTAGCAGGTCCATCTGTTCAATTTTTTTTCATTTTTTTCTCTCTTTTTCATCTCTTTTCTCTTTCTTGAATACAGAAAAACATTCATTTTTATTTTCAATTTTTATTAAAATTATGTCTCTTAAATCTACTGTATTCTTTACGTTTGTGTAAATTATTTCAAATTCTATTTTACTCCCATCATCTCATTCCAAATTCTCAATTTCCTCTTTTCCCCCTTTTATCTCTAATCTGTCAAACCACTTTCAACACCCAGAAAAAAACACACCTAAGATCTAGCATCATTTATTCGATTTGTGTGTGTGTGTTTAATTTTATAATTTTAATATTTTTTAATTTTAATTTTTTTAATTTTAATTTTTCTACCTCATTAACTCCTTTTCTCCCTTCAAAATGACAAAACAAAAGAATTCACCCCAAAAGAAAGCATGAGCAAATGACAGCCAGGGATTTAACCAACACAAATACAATCAAGATGTCTGAACAAGACTGTAGCATCACTATAATAAGAATATAGTTGGAGTCAAAAATAGATTAGAATCCCTTTCTGCAGAGATAAAAGAAGTAAAAAATAGCCAGGATGAAATAAAAAATTCTATAACTGAGCTGCAATCACTTCAGATGATTTGTGAATTTGACTATGATATGCCTTGTTGATTGTCAGTTTTTGTTGAGTCTAATGGGGGTCTTCTGTGCTTCCTGGATTTTGATGTCTGGGTCTTGCCCTGGTTAGGGGAGATCACTGCAGATGGATGCCACGGTGATAAGGATGGATGAGGCAAAACAGAGAATCAGAGATATAGAGGACAAACTTATACAGAATAATGAAGCAGAAAAAAAAGAGGGAGATGAAGGCAAAAGAGCATGATTTAAGAATTAGAGAAATTAGTGACTCATTAAAAAGAAACAACATCAGAATCACAGGGGTCCCAAAAGAGGAAGTGAGAAATTGGGGTAGAAGGGTTATGTGAGAAAATCATAGTGGAAAACTTTCCAAAGGGGAAAGACACAGACATCAAAATCCAGAAAGCACAGAGGACCCCATTAGACTCAACAAAAACTGACAATCAACAAGGCATATCATAGTCAAATTCACAAAGTACTCAGGCAAGGAGAGAATCATGAAAGCAGCAAGGGAAAAAAAGTCCCTAACCTACAAGGGAAGTCAGATCAGGTTTGCAGCAGACTTATCCACTGAAACTTGGAAGGCCAGAAAGGAGTGGCAGGATATATTCAATGTGATGAATCAGAAAATATGCAGCCAAGAATTTTTCCTCCAGCAAGGCTGTCATTCAATATAGAAGGAGAGATAAAAAGTTTCCCAGACAAACAAAATTAAAGGAGTTTGTGACCACTAAACCAGCCCTGCAAGAAATTTTAAGGGGGGACTCTCTCAGGGGAGAAAAGATGAAAATATAAATAAATTTAAATAATAAATAAATAAATAAATGCCAAAAGCTACAAAGATTAGAAAGGACCAGAGAACACCCCCAGAAACTCCAACTCTACAAGCATCATAATGGCAATAAATTCATATCTTTCAGTATTCACTCTAAATGTCCATGGACTCAATGCTGCAATCAAAAGACAAAGACATAGGGTAACAGAATGGATAAAAAAATAAGATCCATCTATAAGCTATTTACAAGAGACCCACTTCAGACATAAAGACAACTTCAGTTTGAAAATAAGGGGATGGAGAACCATCTATTATGCTAATGATCAACAAAAGAAAGCAGGAGTAACCATACTTATATCACACAACCTAGACTTTAAAATAAAGACTGTATCAAGAGATGCAGAAGGGCATTATATCATAATCAAGGGGTCTATCCGCCAAGAAGACCTAACAATTGTAAACATTTATGTGCCAAATGTGGGCCATCCAAATATATAAGTCAATTAATCACAAACATAAAGAAACTCGTTGATAGTAATACTGTAATAGTAGGAGACTTCAACACCCCACTCACAGCAATAGACAGATCATCTAATCAAAAAATCAACAAGGAAACAGTAGCTTTGAATGACACACTGGACCAGATGGACTTAACAGATATATTCAGAACACTTCATCCTAAAGCATCAGAATATACATTTTTCTTAGTGCACATGGAACATTCTCCTGGATAGACCATATAGTGTGACACAAATCAGCCCTAAGCAAGTACAAAAAGATTGAGATCATACTGTGCATATTTTCCAACCACAATGCTATGAAACTCAAAATCAACCACAAGAAAAAATTTGGAAAGGTAACAAATACTTGGAGACTGAAGAACATCCTACTAAAGAATTAATGGGCTTACCAAACATTTGAAGAGGAAATTAAAAAGTACATGGAAGTCAATGAAAATGATAACACCAGAACCCAAAACCTCCGGGACACAGCAAAGGCAGTCATAAGAGGAAAGTATATAGCAATCCTAAAGAAGGAAGAAAGATCTCAGATACACAACCTAAACTTATGCCTTAAGGAGCTGGAAAAAGAACAGCAAATAAAACCCAAACTAGCAGAAGACAGGAAATAATAAAGATTAGAGCAGGAGTGCCTATGTGGCTCAGTTGGTTGAGCATCCGTCTTCTGCTCAGGTCATGTACTCATGGTTTGTGGGTTCGAGATCTGCATCTGGCTCTGTCCTGACCACTTGCTCAGATCCTGGAGCTTGCTTCAAATTCTGTGTCTCCTCTTCTCTCTTCCCCTCCCCCTCTCACACTTTGTCTCACTCTGTTTCTCAAAAATAAATAAATGTAAAAAAAATTTTTTTAAAAAGATTAGAACAGAAATTAATGCTATCGAAACCAAAAAATAAAAACAAAAAAACAGTAGAACAGATTAATGAAACCAGAAGCTGGTTCTTTGAAAGAATTCACAAAATTGATAAATCACTAGCCAGTTTGATCAAAAGAAAAAGGAAAGGATCCAAATAAATAAAATCAAGAATGAAAGAGGAGAGATCACAACCAACACACCAGTAATAAAAACAATAAAAAGAGAATATTATGAGCAATTATATGCCAAAAAATGGACAATCTGGAATAAATGGACAAATTCCTGGAAACATATACACTACCACAACTGAAACAGAGAGATAGAAAATTTAAACAGACCTATAACCAATAAGGAAATTGAATTAGTAATCAAAAATCTCCCAAAAAACAGGAGTCCAGGGCCAGATGGCTTTCCAGGGGAATTCTATCAAACATTTAAGGAAGAATTAACATCTATTCTCTTGAAGCTGTTCCAAAAAATAGAAATGGAAGGAAAGCTTCCAAACTCTTTCTATGAAGCCAGCATTACCTTGATTCCAAAACCAGACAGAGACCACACTAAAAAGGAGAACAATAGACCAATTTCCCTGATGAACATGGATGCAAAAATCCTCAACAAGGTATTAGCCAACTGGGTCCAACAATACATTAAAAAAATTATTCACCACGACCAAGTGGGATTTATACCTAGGATGCAGGGCTGGTTCAATTTCCGCAAAACAATTAACGTGATTCATCACATCAATAAAAGAAAGGACAAGAACCATATGATCCTCTCAATAGATGCAGAGAAAGCATTTGACAAAATACAGCATCCTTTCTTGATAAAAACCCTCAAGAAAGTAGGGATAGAAGGGGCATACCTAGAGATCATAAAAGCTATACATGAACGACCGAATGCTAATATCATCCTCAATGGGGAAAAAACTTAGAGCTTTCCCCCTAAGGTCAGGAACAACACAGGGATGTCCACTGTCACCACTGTTATTCAACATAGTATTAGAAGTCTTAGCCTCTGCAATCAGACAACACAAAGAAATAAAAGGCATCCAAATTGGCCAAAGAGGAGGTCAAACTTTCCCTCTTTGCAGATGACATGATACTTTATATGGGAAACCCAAAAGATTCCACCAAAAAACTGCTAGAATTGATTCATGAATTCAGCAAAGTTGCAGGATATAAAATCAATGCACAGAAGTCGGTTGCATTCCTATACACCAACAATGAAACAGCACAAAGAGAAATCAAGGAATTGATCCCATTTACAGTTGCACCAAAAACCATCAAACACCTAGGAATAAATCTAACCAAAGAGGTGAAACATCTATACACTGAAAACTATAGAAAGCTTATGAAAGAAGTTGAAGAAGACACAAAAAAATGGAAAAAGATTCCATGCTCCTGGATAGGAAGAACAAATATTGTTAAAATGTTGATACTACCCAAAGCAATCTACATATTCGATGCAATCCCTATCAAAATAACACCAGCATTTGTCACAGAGCTAGAACAAATAATCCTAAAATTTGTATGGAACCAGAAAAGACCCACAATAGCCAAAGTAATCTTGAAAAATAAAACCAAAGCAGGAGGCATCACAATCCTGGACTTCAAGCTATACTACAAAGCTGTAATCATCAAGACAGTATGGTACTGGCACAAAAACAGACAATCAGATCAATGGAACAGAATAGAGAACCCAGAAATGGACCCACAAACACATGGCCAACTAATCTTTGACAAAGCAGCAAAGAATATCCAATGGAATAAATACAGTCTCTTCAGCAAGTGGTGCTGGGAAAACTGGACAGCGACATGCAGAAGAATAAACCTGGACCACTTTCTTACACCATACACAAAAATAAATTCAAAATGGATGAAAGACCTAAATATAAGACAGGAAGCCATCAAAGTCCTCGAGGAGAAAACAGGCAAAAACCTCTTTGATCTTGGCCTCAGCAACTTCTTACTCAGCACGTCAGTGGAGGTAAAGGAAACAAAAGCAAAAATGAACTACTGGGACCTCATCAAAATGAAAAGCTTCTGCACAGTGAAGGAAACAATCAGCAAAACTAAAAGGCAACTGACGGAATGGGAAAAGATATTTGCAAGTGACATATCAGATAAAGGGTTAGTATCCAAATCTATGAAGAACTTATCAAACTCAACACTCAAAAAACAAATAATCCAGTGAAGAAATGGGCAAAAGACATGAATAGACACTTCTCCAAAGAAGACCTCCAGATGGCTAACCAACACATGAAAAAATGCTCAACATCACTCATCATCAGGGAAATACAAATCAAAACCACAATGAGATATCACCTTACACCTGTCATAATGGCTAACATTAACAACTCAGGCAAAAACAGATGTTGGCAAGGATGCAGAAAAAGAGGATCTCTTTTGCATTGTTGGTGGGAATGCAAGCTGGTGCAGCCACTCTGGAAAACAGTATGGAGGTTCCTCAAAAAACTAAAAATAGAACTCCACGACTCAGCAATTGCACTACTAGGCATTTATCCAAGGGATACAGGCATGCTGTTTTGAGGAGTCACATGCACCCCCATGTTTATAGCAGCACTATCAACAATAGCCAAAGTATGGAAAGAGCCCAAATGTCCATTGATGGATGAATGGATAAAGAAGAAGTAGTATACAATGGAGTATTACTCGGCAATCAAAAAGAATGAAATCTTGCCATTTGCAACTACGTGGATAGAACTGGAGGGTATTATGTTAAGTGAAATTGGTCGCTCAGAGAAAGATGAATAACATGACTTCACTCATATGAGGACTTTAAGAGACAAAACAGATGAACATAAGGAAGCGAAACAAAAATAATATAAAAACAGGGAGGGGGACAAAACAGAAGAGACGCATAAATATGGAGAGCAAACTGAGGGTTACGGGAGGGGTTGCAGAAGCGGGGATGGGCTAAATGGATAAGGGACACTAAGGAATCTACCCCTGAATTCGTTGTTGCACTATATGATAATTAATTTGGATGTAAATTTTTAAAAATAAAAAATAAAATTTAAAAAATTTAACACAGTAAATTCCAAAAAGAGAGAGAGAGAGAGAGAGAGAAAGTGATCCACTGATATGTGCTAAAATAATGGGTGAGGATTTGAGGAGAAATTGGATATTTACATAGTCTAAAAGTATATCTCCCAAGAAATTTTTTAATTACCAGAAGAGTATTATAACTTTACAGTTCAGAAACTTGGCAGATATTAATTTGAATAAGTAATCAAAGTAACAACACTATTAATAATATCTATTATCGACTAGTCCTGATATAAGACACTGAGGAGGGAAGAACTCTTTAGTGGTATCCTTGGCAATAATACAATTTTTTAAATATAATTTATTGTCAAATTGGTTTCCATACAACACTGAGTGCTCATCCCAAAAGTGCCCTCCTCCCTGCTCATCACCCACTTTCACCTCTTCCCCACCCCCCATCTACCCTTCATTTGTTCTCAGTCCTTAAGAGTCTCTTATGGTTTGCCTCCCTCCCTCTCTGTAACTTTTTTTCCCCCTTCCGCTCCCCCATGGTCTTCTGTTAAGTTTCTCAAGATCCACGTATGAGTGAAAACATATGATATCTGTCTTTCTCTGCCTGGCTTATTTCACTTAGCATTATACCCTCAAGTTCCATCTACGTTGCTGCAAATGGAATAATACACAGTTTTAAACTAATTTATGAGTAAGCATCAGAAAATCTCCAACTGGGAGATATTTTGCTAAATTACTGGCCAGTGAACTAAAAACAGTTTCAGTCATGAAAGTCAAAGAAGAAATGAGGAATTGTCACAGGTTTAAAAACTAAAGAGATTTGAAAACTAACTATAATAAATGATCCTCAATAGAATCCCAGAAAAGAAAAAGATATTAGTGGAAAATATTATGAAAATTTAAAGAAATTCTGTAGTTTGCTATTATTGTTCTAATGTAAATTCTTTGCTTTCTATACTTTACTGTGGCTAGGTAAGATGTTAACATGTTGGCAAGCTGAGTGAAAGGTGTACAGAAAACTTTTTTAACATTAATGTGTATTTCCTGCAAATCTAAAGTTATTTTAAATAAAAATAATAAAATTATTTCCACAATTAAACAATAACATAAATATGAGGTTCTTCAGTGAAGCAACGGTTGCTACAATAAACCCAAATAATCATCTATGAAAATGGTTATAGTTATATGTTCATACAATAAAATACAATAATTAAACTAAATTAATTTTTTATTTGTATTAATACCAATATGAATAAATCTCTAAATCAGAGTTGAGCTTAAAGCTGACTTTTAAAATTGTTTTATGCTATTTAATGAAAGGTTGAAAATATGCAACAAATATGTTACAAATATATTGTTTATGGATGGATACGCTCACAAAGTAATAGTAAATAACATACAGGCGAAATATAAACTTGAACTTCAGTATAGTTTTTTCATCTGGGAAGAGAGAGAAGGATGGGACAATGAAAAGAACACAGAAGACTTCAACACTAACTTTGAATATTCACTTTTAAATAAAAAAGAGGGGCACCTGGGTGACTCAGTCAGTTAAGAGTCCAACTCTTGATTTTGGCTCAGGTTACTATCTTGGAGTTGTGAGATCCAGGCAAGCATTGGGCTCTGTGCTCATTATGGAGCCTGCTTGGGATTCTCTCTCTCTCTCTCTCTCTCTCTCTCTCTCCCCCTCACTGTGCTCCTTCCCCACTCATGTGTGCACTCTCTCTCTCAAAAATAATAAATAAATAAATAAATAAATAAATCTGAAACAAGTATTGCAAAAATATGTTAAGATTTGCTGCAAGTTTTGTGGAAGGTACACCGTCATTGTTCCCCTTCTTTATTTCCACACTTTGCTATACATCTGAAAATATCCAAAGAATCAAAGAAAGTAAAGTGTGAGATGAAAAGGAAAGATATTTAGAAAAAAATAGAGTATTCTCAAAGATACCTGTGATGAGTGCCGAAACTAAGCTCAAGGCATAGGGAGTACAAGGTAGAATATAAAAGCAATGAGTTGGTAAATTATTATATATATAAATCATTAATATAAAATCATCCTGAGATTTCAAGTCTAAGAGTTGAGTGTGCTAACAGAGCAATTTATGTGACAAAGAGTGCTAATGTGATTTTAGAGAGTTAAATGCAGTAAGAAGGGATAAAAATGTATATCAGGAAGGTTGAAACATAAGATTGGACATCATGGAAGAATCATAGATGGACTCAGAAGAGAAGAATAAATGCCATAGTTATCTGCAGACCAAAAAGAATTAAAAAATGAAAGAAGGAAAAGAAAAAGGAGAAAAGACAAGACAAGAAAAGGAAAAAAAGAACACAAAATAGGAGAGCAAAGAAATAGACAGGTGAGTAAGAAAAGAACTTGAATCCAAAGTATCATATCATTGAACATTTTCAGATAAGAGGGAGAAAGAGCTCAAAATTTGAAATGGGACCAAAAGGATCATGGAGAAAAAACTAGGATTTTTTTTAAAGTACCCTGTGTATGGATTACATATAAATATTTGTGTTTTTTGGCTTGCAAAAGTCTACTTAGTACCAGGTCTTAAGGGGATTAAACATTGTTGAAAGAAATTAAGACCTAAGTAAATTAAAAGACTCCTTGTGTTCATAAATAGGAAGCTAGATAAGAATATATAATATTATTAAGATGACTATCTTCCCAAATTGATCTACATGGTCAATGAAATATCCCTCAACTCACAGCTGTGTTATTTCCAGAAACTAAAAATCTAATCCTGAATTGCATATGGAAATACAAGGGATCCAGAATAGCCAAGAGAGAGAAAGAAAGAAAGAAAGAAAGAAAGAAAGAAAGAAAGATGATTCACACTTCTATCTTCAAAACCTACAATAAAGTTACAGTAATCAAGAGCATGTATTACTGACATGAGAACCAACATAAAGACCTATGTACAGTTGACCTTTGCACAATGGGCAAGGCAGGAGGTTAGGGCCACCAACCCCTGTGCAGTCAAATATCTACATAAAACTTTTGACTCCCCCAAAACTTAACTACTAATAGCCTATTGTTGGCCAGAAGCCTTAACAGTAACATAAGCAATTAACACACATTTTGTATGTTACACGTATTACACTCTATATTTTTATTATAAAGAAACTTAATGTTATTAAGGAATCATATTTTTAAATTTTCTTAACTTTAGTTTTTCTTATTTATTTAAAATTTGACATTCAGGCTCAATAATTTTCTTGTCATTATACAGTAAGCAATTCAATAATGCTTTGTTTTGAGAAAAGAAAATACCAAGGCCAAAATTCCCATGATCTGCATTAAAATATACTATTACATTGTCATATATAAAGAGTGCTATAAGAAAGAAAATGGAAATAAAGTTTACAAATATAGTTGGTGAAGATCTAAAATTAATACCATTTGTAAATAATATACTTTTTTTGCTTAATTTTATATATTGCAGTGAGATGCTTAGAAACACCATAAACATAAAAGATATGTGCTTTGATTAATACCAACAATAAAGGGGAGTAAATATAATACCACATTAAAAACAATAAATTACTTAATAAGTAAATTATAAATATGAAAATGAATATGAATGAAGTAAAATCTTACTGAAATACTTAAGAGTAAATTTTAAAAATTAGAAATATGTATCATTCTGGTAATAAACTTAGTGCTAAACTAATGCAAGGTAATCAATAAATGTAGTGTTGATTAAAATAAAAATTCTAAAGATTCCTTTTAAGAGGTTCAAATGCAGTGTGTTTTCCATCTCAAAAAGCCACAAGAATGCAATCACAATAGCAAGCACTGAACATGAAAACATACTAAATAAACACTTCATAATAGTGGCAGCAAATAGTAAAGCGTGTCAGAATTTAATGAGTTTCTCTCACACTGTTTCTTTCCCTTTCTTCCATGACTATTTCAAATACACAGTTACTGTAAAAGTTTCTCAATCAGAAGGCATTGCTCTCTAAGGTTCTGAAAATCAAGTGCATTCCCTATACTTAAAATGGTAATGATTAATGACAAGAAGGTAGACATAAAGGAAACACAAATGCATTAAATAAACAAGAAATATTTCTAAATGCAGTTCTCACACTTCTGTTGGTATAGGAACCTGAGTCATTTAGATCAAGTAGTCACTTCCAAATGCAAACTCTAATCCTTATCTTCTTTACTACTAGGTTATTTAAAAAGATCATTTGGGCCTTACAGTAAATGAAAACATTATTTTTAGATGATAGATGATAGATTAGATAGGTGAAAGATGATAGATAGATAGATAGATAGATGTAGATAGATAGACAGATGATAGATGATAGATAAATGATAGATAGATGATAGATAGATAGATAGATAGATGATAGATAATAGGAGAGGGACAGAAGAAAGAAAGAAAGAAAGAAAGAAAGAAAGAAAGAAAGAAAGAAAG
>NW_026059962.1:0-27605 GCF_023721935.1 Panthera uncia | reverse complement strand
ACACACACACACACATTCTTACCTTTATTGAGGTATAATTTACGTGCTTTAAAATTCACACATTTTAACTGTGCAGGTTGACAAGTTTTGGCAAATATATGCACCTGAGTAATGCCACTATACTAAAGATCTAGAACACTTCCTTTACACCACGAAGTTCCCTTATCCCTTTAGTCCATCCCCCACCCCACCCCACCCCACTCTCACTTCCAGGCAATCACTAAACATTTCTGCTGCCTTAGACTAGTTCTACCTGTTCCAGAACTTCGTGGAATCAAGTATGTCCCCTTTGTCTCTGGCCTCTGCTGTTCAGGGTGTCTTTGAGGTTTATCACATGATCATGTAGGCGCTAGGACTTTGTGTTCATTGCTGACTAATGTTCCATTATAAACATTTACAAGAATTTGTTATTCACTTGTTATTGAACATTTGCGTTGTTTTTGGTTGGGGGACATTGTGAATAAAGCAGTTATGAACACTTTTGTACTACTGTTGGAGGGGTTTTCATTTCTCTTGAGTAAATACCTGGGAGTGGATTTGCGGGGTCATTTCGTAGATCTGTATGTTTAGAGCAAACTACCAAGCACTTTTCCAAGGTGGTTGTACTATTTTACAACGTATGGAAGTTCAAGTTCACGTTCTTACCAACACTTAGTATTGCTATTCTTTTTGATTATAGCCATGCTTGTGAGTGTGCTCTAGTTTTTTTGCATTTCCCTGGTCATTAGTGATGTTGAGTATTTTTTCACAGGCAAGTGTTTCCATAGTTGTAATTGTTTGTAGACTCTGCCTTTTAAATTTATATTTAATAATACCGTTCTTTTCTGTTTCCCCATGGTCCTAATGATCATTTTATTAATGGTCTTAATACTCTAACATGGGGATTCTCTACAATTTATTCAATCATTCCTCTTTTAGACATTTACATGATTTCCAATTTCCCACATTTCTAAAAAAAAGGCACTGAAATTAACACATGAATGCACATGTTTCTCCCATATTTTAAATTATGTCACAAATTAATCACAAAATAAAACGATGAGGTCGAAGGCATTTTTGTGGCTTTGGGAGTGTAAAATAGGAGATGGATGTCGAGACTGTTGTCTTTGAAGGCACAAGCTGAGCCCCCCATTTTCATCTCTTAGCTCTGTGCTGAGGTCTCGGAATTGGGGCCCTTCGTGTACATGATCCTTTTGTCTAGAGGCCAGGCTCATGGTTCTTTGGTAGCCATTATTTTCTGAGTCTTGGGTAATGCCGAAAAGGTTGATAATATCATTAACACAATGTTCCAGGTTGATAGGCTTTATTCTCCCTCTAGCCAAGTTGAAATGTGGGGAAAGAACTCTGGGGTGCCTGGTCCCCTGAGAATGATCTGTGAAGGTGCCTGGCCAAGGAGCAACTGGGGCCATTCACTGGTTGTTCCATAACTTCTATATGTAAGTGTCGGACTGAAGGGGCCAGGGACTGGATTTGAAGGGTGTTTTGATGCCACGTGGAGTGATTTCATTTGGATTGTATGTTTGTGTGTGGGGGTTCTCTGGAGGACAGACACTGATGATGAGGAGGGGTATGTGGGATGAGTTGGGGGACCACGCCCACTGCAAAGGCAAGGGATGAGTTGGATCAATCCTGCTACAACGCAGGTGTGAGGCTAGACACAGCCATGGCATGGGGGTGGGCACCTAGGACAGCGTGTTAATCCTATCAGGCCAGCAGAGACCCTTACCAACCCCTCCCCCAGATTCTGACAGCCCCCCAAACCTAACAAGAGTCATATTTTATATGGTGCAGGTGCACCTCCGTATTCCTATTTTAAGAGAAATTGTCCAGGGAGGTAGAAGCAAGAGGAATTTGCATAGCAAATCAGTCCCCTGCAGGTACCCCATTCAGGCCTGCCTGTGTGGAAGAAAAGGCCTTTGGGCCAGGTTGCCAGGCCCCTTCTTCCCCCTGGCCTCCCCCTGATAGTGTCATCTGAGCTCCTACACTGTGTTAAGACGCCCTTGATGACACTCCTAAGGGCAACCAGCAGAATGCCTCATCTGCCTGGAGACCCGACACTCACCAGCAATTCCCAGAAATTCCTGATTTTACTAAGCCACACTATGTGTCTTTCTCCCTGTAAATGTGAACTTATCAAGGACAAAAACCATTCCTTATCCATGATGTCTTGATCTGGGTTCCCCCAGAAGCAGACCTTGAAAGCAAGATTCAAGGGCAAGTTGCTTATTTAGAGGCAATTCCGGGAAACTCTGGCAGAGAGGCTGGGAGGTGGGCCAGGAGAGGGAGGGGCAGCAAGATCGGGTATTATCAAGCCAGTTACCGCTGGGCAATGGAGGCTCTGTCCTGTGGCGACCCCTGGGAGATGGCGTAGAGCGTGCTTCCCAGTGACTCCACCTGAGCAGGAAGGAGCTGGGGCATTTACCCACCAATCCCTAAACGTCACTGGCTGAGGAGGTTCCTGGGGAGATTTTGATTCCTGGGCTCACAGCTGCACTGCCTGTAGACAGGATGGGCTCCAGAAGCTGAGGAGAGCCCCCGGACAAAGGGACACAGGCGCTGGCGGCTGGAAGTCAGGCTACCTTTGTGCACAGAAATGGTAAAGCCAAGAGGCTATGGGCAGGGCACAGACATGAGCCGTGCCTTCCCAACATGGCTCAGCACTGGCCGTGAACAGGTAGACCCTCAATACAGCAGGCTGGTTGAACCTAGGACTCAGCGAGTTTGGCCCCAAAGCTAGGACTTCTTTCTGTTCCCCAGCCAGCCCTGAATACTGCCATCAGCTGGCAGTGTTATTTTAGGATCAAACCCAGAAGACCAGCAGCATTATGTTTCCAAGCAATACTTTTTAAAGTGTACTCCCTGGGGGCACCTGGGTGGCTCAGTCGGTGAAGCGTCCGACTTTGGCTCAGGTCATATCACAGTTTGTGGGTTCAAGCCCGGCATCGGGCTCTGTGCTGACAGTTCAGAGCCTGGAGCCTGCTTCGGATTCTGTGTCTCCCTCTCCCTGCCCCTCCCCTGCTCACGCTCTGTCTGTCTCTCTCTCTCGAAGATAAATAAATGTTAAAAAGAAAAAAGGTACTCCCTGGACCAGTAGCAGCAGCACCTGGGAACTTGTTAGAAACACAGATTCTTGGGTCCTACACCCGATGTACTGAATCAGGAAATCTGGGGCGGGGGGGGGGGGGGGAAATCTGTATTTTAACAAGCCCTCCAGGTGATTCAAATGTACCCCCAAAGCTTGAAAACCACTGTTTCAGACTCGAAAATTTAGGATCGTCTCCAAGGCAAGGCCATTTCTCTTTGGTTAGAATACTTCCTGTTCCCAACCTGAAGCACCAGGGAAGCAAGGGGACAGAACTTCTAGAAACCTTTTAGACTTTGGCCCCTTTTGTGGGTTTTTCTTCCCTTTGGGGGCCGAGGAGAGCAGCGCGAGCATATAAACTATAGAAGATACCCTGAAAGGCATGGGACAGGTTTGACTCAAGAGAGAGGGTAGGGGAGATTTACATGTTCCTGTTTGTTTTCTGAGCTAATATTGAAATTCTTCTGCTTGCACTCTGAACACACCATGAACACACAGGTGGGCGGTGGGGGAAAAGTCCTGGGTCTGCCTTGGACTTTCAAATCAATCATAGAAAATGTGCAAAGGAATAGCTAAGGGTTGGGGGTACCTCTGTAAGTCAATGTGTGGGAAAAATGAAAAGAGGCACTTGGGTTACTTATGTTGACCCAACCAGGCAGGGTTAGGGTTAGGGATATGAGCCTCCCAGGCTGATGAGCCCTAGCAGGGCGGTTGCTTTTTTTTTTTCAACAGTGCCAATCAGATGTGTTACTTCTTCAGGAACAGCTCCCTGTCCCCTGATACCATCAGGGACAGCAGGCCTTGTGGGGGACCCCAGTGCTGTGACATCACAATGTGGCCCATTCAGGATCTCAGGCCTCACTTGCCCCTGGGCCCAGGATATGTGAGTTTACCCTCCCAGGGCTGACCTGCACTTAACAGGGCCAGGGCAACGGAGACAAGTCGACCTGTGGCACGGACCCGCCAGGCGCTCTTGGTGAGTATTCACACTTCCTGAGAACCATGGAAAGAGACCCAGCCCATGGCTGGCCGGGCTAGCCCCCCAGGGTCTCATACTCACAGCGGCTCATCCGATCTGGCGACCGGGAGTGTGCCGGGACAAGCCCGAGCCTGTCTGGGGAAGCTAGTTCACCTGACACAGACACCCCTTTCCAGACCTCTCCGGGCAGGGTTGCCAAATGGAGGAAGTGGTATTCTAATCGCCACCCAGCCCCAGTCGGCCACCTGCCCCTGCTGCCTGGGCAAAGGTCATCTCGGTGCTCGATAGAGGCTCGGAGCAGGGAGGCCAGGCTCCCAGATGGCACATCCACTAGAGGATCGCTCTGGGTCCCAGCTGGGGACAAAGGCAGCCATCGGCCCAGCGACACCCTTACAGCAGAGGGAGCAGGTGTAGCTTCACTGGCGATGGGAGGGATGCGAGACCCACCCCCCACCGCCCCCACCGCCCCCACCACCCCCGACCATATGCATGACGACTTTCCTCTCTGTACGCTGTGCCTTCCCTCCTTGGCTGTTTTGAAATCCCACTGCCAGTGGCGCCGGACGTCTCAAGTCTCTTCCTTCCCTCTTGGGACAGTGAGAGATTTGAGACCATCCTGGGAAATTGGTAGATGGGTTCGCACACCGGAAGAGTAGGCAACCGAGAGGAGGGCGGGGGTGGAGTGCAGGGCCCTCTCTCTGGGAGGACGCTGGCTCTTCCCAGCTGGGACACCAGCACCCAGGCCTTCAACAGCCAGCAGTGGGGACCGGAGCAGGGGCACCAGGAGGCAGAGCCAGCTTTCCCCGCTGCCTTGTCTGTCTGTCCGTTGGCTCCCTGCATCCAGAGGGACCATTCACCAGAGAGACCAGAGGGCGCAGAACGCCTCACACCCCGGGGTGGTTTGTCTTCTTGTGAGAGCTGACTGCCATCCTCTCCCTCACACGCGGGAATCCAAGTTGTAGTGGTCCATCGGGCCTGCTGGGAACATTGTGTCTCATCCCAGGCCCCACTGAAGGAAAAGAACGGTCTAGAGGCTGGAGCCAGAGGGGTCCGCATCCTCCACTTGCAACAGCCCTCGTTTGGAAAGGGAAGGAACAAACAAGCGCCTACTAGTATCAGACCCCCTATCTCTGTTATTGCTCTGAGTTCCTGCCACCAGGAAGATGAAGTAGGTATTTTTGTGCTCATCTTACAGATATGGAAACTGAGAACTATGTTCTGTGCTGGGTGCCGTGTTCTAAGAGGGACATTAACCTAGAATTTCTATACACTCCATATACAGGCAAGCGTATCTGTAGATTAGAGCGCACTGAAAATAGAATGGGCTGCTTTGCGAGGCAGTAAGAATGCCTTTGGAAGCATCCAGGCAAACCGAGTACCTTCCGTCAGCAGGGCTGGGACAGGATCCTTGTGATCAGTCGGGAGCTGAACCAAAAGATCTTTAAAAGCTGTTCCAAATCCCAGATTGCAGGATCTGGGTCTTGAAACCTTGCTAAGCTCCCATGTTTGAACCCAAATGGGTCAGGCCTTCCAGGACGGCTACAAACTTTGTTAGGGGGGAAAGCCTAAAGGGACCATAGAGACCAGCAGTCTGCTGGGTCCCAGATAGGAAAGCGGTGGTCAGGCTGGTTCTAGGGGGTTGGTGTGAGGCCACAGACCAATTCCCAGAATGAATGTTTGTTGAATGGATGAATGAGGGGCGACAGGATTGGAACCAGCCTGAGTGCTAATCACACACCCCTCAGCCCATCTCTCTTCCTCTCCCAAAACTCTTTCCCATGAAGATTATGATTCAGCCAGCATTTATGGAGCACCTGCTGTATGCCGAATGTGGTCACAGAGGTTATTTTCCGTAATCCGCCCCTCACCCATCACGTGGGTGTCATCGTCTGCATTTCTCAGATGAGGATGTTTGGGTAACCGCCCCAAGGGGTAGAGAACTTGTGGAGCCGCCACCAACAGCAAATGACAATGCCGGTGTGGCCGACTCTAAGGAGAGCGTGCGGCCTCCAGCTGCCGCCCCCCAGCCTGAGCAGGGTCGGGGAGGGCGGTGGGAGAGGGGAACACTTTCCTATTTATCCTTCCTAAGGACAAACTTCTGGTAACTTGCCCAGTTCCTCAGGGGCTATTTTACCTCCTTAAAAAAATTTTTTTTTCAAGTTTATTTATTTATTCTGAGAGAGGGAAAGAGGGCAGCGAGCAAGGGAGAGAGAGAGAGAGAGGCGGGGTGGGGGAGGGAGGGAGAGAGAGAGAGAATCCCAAGCAGGCTTCACACCATCAGCACAGAGCCCATTGCGGGGCTCGAACCCACAAACTGAGATTATGACCTGAGCCCAAATCAAGAGATGCTCAAACGACAGCCGCCCAGGTGCCCCTCCTCAGGGGCTCTTTTACCCCCCTCTTCACATTCGTCCCGGTTGCTGTCGGGCTCCCCGTGGGCCTGCCTCATTCACTGCCCGTGCCTCTCACTCTGACGGGACAAGATGGAGTGACTGTTCCCACACCAACAGATGTTATGCGCCGAGGAAGAAAATATGCTAATCAAAATCAGCTTTGGCTAATTGTAGCAATTTCCCTTCTGTGCATTGCTCTGAAATAGTAGCCACGCTCTGTTCTTTTTTTCACATCAGGGAGCCCCAAATTGGCAGCCTAAATGAGGTTGCAAAGAAGTCAGTTAAACAGGCCTTTTTGCTGCCAGTTTACCGTGGATGAAGCCTTGAACACGCTCTCCCAGTAAGACCTCAGTTCAACTGTTTGTGGACTTGATATCTTGCTGTGGATAATTCAGCCCCACTGTTGGGCTGCGGGAGCCTCATTTCATCCTGGGGAAAACCAGCACCTCCAGGGATTTAATGAGATGCCAAGCTCAAGGGCACGTGGTCTGACCTTGAACCTTGGTCGACTCCTGGTTTGTTCTACAGCCAGCGCTGGCTGATAGAACTTTCCTCACTGAGGGAAATATTCTCATCTGTAGTGTCCCATATGCTAGTCACGAGCCATGTATGGCTCTCAAGGGCTCGAAATGTGGCTAGTGGGACGGAGGAACTGAGTTCTAAATTGTAATTTTATGTTACGTTTGGCCTAAATAGCCTTGTGTGGCTCGTGGCCACTGAACCGGTCAGTGTAGCTATAGCCCCGCCAACTTTTGGGACTTCGTCTCTTGACCTCATTCTCCCCCCTCCCCCCAAACGCCCCCCACAGACCACCGCCTATGCCTCCAACAAGCCACATTGCTCCCTCAGGGCTTTGGCGACATCACCCTTCCCTCTGGTCATTGCATGGTTTGCCCCTGTTCAACGTCACCGCCCGGATCAGGTGCATCCCCTCAGAGCAGCCTTCCTTGTGTTGTCTAATATTGTCCCCAGCCCCACTCCAAACTGCTCCTAAATTCAGACATTATCGTGTGTCTTAGTTCAGGCTGCTGTAACAAAGCACCATTGACTGGGGGCTTATCTCACAGTTCTAGAGGCTAGAAGTCTGAGATCAGGGGGCCAGGAGTGGAGGGTTCTGGTGATCATCTGCTTCCAAGTTGTGGACAGCCATTTCCTTGTCACCTCATGTGGTGGAAAGAGAGCTTTCTGAGACTCCTTTTATTTATTTAGTTACTTGGTTAGTTAGTCAGTTATTGAGAGAGTGAGAGAGGAGGGAAGGACAGAGGGAGGGGAGAGAACCTTAAGCAGGTTCCATGCCCAGCACAGAGCCTGATATGGGGCTTGATCTCACAAACCATGAGATCATGACCGGAGTTGAAATCAAGAGTAGGACACTTCGCCAACTGAGCCACCCAGGAGCCTCTCTAAGGTTCCTTTTATAAGGGCACTAATCCCATTCGTGACTCTTCCACCCTAATCATTTGATGACCTAATCACCTCCCAAAGGCCCTGTCTTCTTACTGTCACTCCTTGGGGTTAGGATTTCAACGTATGAATACTGGGGCAGGGGGAGGGGAGGGGACAAACATTCCTCTGTTGCATTGTATTTGGGTGTTCTCTTGCCTATTGCCATCTTCCTGGACAAAAACTTCAGTCCTGCAAGAGCAGGGGTGCTGTCTATCTCACGATCACTCACCCTGGACCTGGAACAGTGCCTGGAACAGCATCTGGCAGGTGGAATGTGCTCAGCAGTGTCTAGAGCAAGTGAACACCCTGCAAGAGGAAAGATAGTCGCTACTTCAGTAGGCTTTTGCTGTGTAACCCAAAACTTAATGGCTTAATACAGCAATGATCAATTATTTCTCCCAATCCCATGAGTCAGGAATTTGGGCAGGACTCAGCTCTGCATGGCATTGGCGAAGGTCACTCCCTCACCTTTCTGGAACTCACAGGGCCTCCATATGGCATCTCCATGTGGTTAGCATGGAAGTCTCAGGGTAGTCAGACTTTATGACAGCTGGCTTCTGAGGGATGATGCAGAGTTGCTAGGCTTTTGGGGGGTGAAACATAGTACTGGCACCACCAGGGCACCGCATTCTGTTGCTCCAAGCAACTCCTGGGCAAGCCCAGATAAAAGGCACGAAGACACTGCCCACCCCCCAGTGGGTGGGCAAACAGGAAGGAAGGAGCTGATGGTGGCCATCTTGGCATGCTACCACAGTCACTACCAATAACCCCATAGTGGTGCTTCTCAAACGGGGCTGTGCACACGCACCCCTGGGCTCCTTGTTAACATGCAGATCCTGATTTAGTAAGTCTGAGGTGTGGCCTGAGACTCTTCATTCCTAACAAGCTCCCAGGAGATGCCACGCCCGAGGGTCTGTGACCGTCAGAATCACGGCCAAGGCTGTGTTGGTGTGTGTTCTGTCAGGGCCGGCCCATGTTTAGGTTTGGCCTGGAACACTACCGCTGGTGCATCATTCCATTGGGTTCAGCATTACCCACTGTTGCCAGGGTCCCTGGGATCAGTCCTTTCTTGCCTGGTCCCACACGATGCCACGGGAACCATCCCACTCCATTTCCCAGGTGCTTCCCTCACACTGCTTCGCCAAGCTCTACAGTCCCTTCCCCCTTTCCGCTAATATTGGATTCCCACCACACAGCTTGTAAAATTGGTGGGGTAGGGCTCTTTTGGTTACAAGGTTAGAACCAAACTCAAAATAGTTTAGTGGAAAAGGATGGGTGAGTGTGCCATGGCTTCAGGAAAGCCTGGATCCAGCCCGTTGGTGATCTTGTCAAGGCATTATTTGCCCCCGTCATCAGCTCTGCCTCCCCTAGGGATCTCTCTGGCAGGCCCTTCCACAGTAGAGGAAGAGACAATGCCCTGTTTTGCAACCATGCCAGGAAGAAGGCACCAGTTCTTTCCAAACCTTCCCAGCAAAAGTGCCGGAGTTCTCTGGTTCGTCCCACTGGAGTGCCATGCCTGTAACAAACCAATCACAATGGCCAGGAGGATGTTTTACCTCAACAGCCAGGCCTAGGTCACAGGTATGTTCCTGGAGCCAGGTGGTGAGGCCAGCCCCACCCAAGCCACGTGGAAGGTGGTCAGGAAAGGTGCAGAAATCAGAAAGGAGAGAGAGGTCTTGAGAAGTCAAGAACTCGCCACAGTTGGCCATGCAAAACAGATGTTCTGTGATGGCCGGGGAAGCAGAGGGCAGGGGCCTTATCAATTTCAGGCGGCCCGTAGCCAACCAGGCCCTGCGGACCCCAGCACAGACTCAGGAGCTGAGACTACCAGAAAGGACTTGGGAATTAGCCAAGGCATGTTCCGCAGAACACTGGCCAAAGGGATGTTAATTGATGTCACCTAAAAAGCTTTCTGGTCCAGGAAGCTTAGAAGATGGTGCATTAAGCCAAGACAGCAGTTCCTTGCTGCACAGGACTTGTCAGGGCCTTGACTAAGCTGGACTATGCTACAAATCTTCAAGAGTGAGGGGAAGATGAGAGGCTGATGTTCTTTTGAGCACACTTTAGAAAATTATCAACCTAACTCCACCTCACCCATTTTATAGATGAAACAGCTAAGGCAGAGGAGGGGAAAGTGCTTTAGGCAAGTTAATGTAACTAGTTAATATGGAGCTTCTCCCTAGCTGCCGTGACAGTGACAAATCTGATCCTGCATGGAAGCGTTGCCTTGTAGCTCAGGGCGGCCTGTCTCCCAGCACTGGTTGTTTTCCTTCCCTCTGGAGGGTGTTTGCTTTCCTCTCCCTCAGACACCCCCTGCAATGGCTCTTGGCTTCTGTAAGGGGCCACAGACCCCTGCCTGGGACCTTTCCCTTGGGGCTGTCGGGCCGATGGGATCCACTGATGGGGCAGAAAGCCCTGTGGGTCTGGACTTGGAAAAACATAGCCACCCAACTGGCAAGATGGCAGCATTTTGAGGTTGAAGAGGCTTGAAGGTTGGCCAAACGTGGAAGAGAGCAACAGCCAGGGCCCTGAGAGTGCCAGGCAGGAGGGGCTGGGGGAAATGAGGTTCCTGGGGCCAAGTGTGCTCTGTAAATCCAGACAGAGATTGTGCGTCAGAGCTGTGGGGTGAGGTGCTGGTTATAACAACAACATCTCTGAGGACCTCTCTGGTCTGAGCCCTTCATGTGTGGTGCTTCTAAGCCACTCGATGGCCCACAGTTGCAAAGCATGGAGAGCCATTGGTTACTTGGCAGTAACCTCAACATGAAGGATTCAAGCTCCTCTCCTTGCCAAGTACACAGTCACAGATGTGTTATTAAGAGCTTCAGTTTTGTCATCCGTTAAGTGGGCCAAAAATGAGTTCCAGAGTATGTAGACACACACACACACACACACACACACACACACACACACATGCACACACATACACATACACATTTGAGGATTCAATGTGCTTGTCTATCCATAGTGAGAACTTATGTGGTGGTGGTAATGGACAGGTGGGTTCAGGTCCAGGTTCCTGGCTAGTCAGGGGCAAAGCCAACATCAAACACAGGTCCAGCCAATGCCCTGGCTTGACTCTTTCCTGCCCCTGTGCCACCACTCAGGGCAGCAGCACTGAGCATACGGCAATGGCTCAGAACCCAAGATGTGCAAAGGGCTTTTCAAGTCTTCCTTTGTGTCAGAGCAGGGTGGCAGATGTGTCTCTTTGGTCACTTCCAGGGGACTCTATCCAAAGGCCAGGTGGAGAAGTAGATGTCGTGAGCAGGGTGGGCTGTGTGTATCTGACTCACGCGAGCAGGACCAGCACCAAGCATGACTTGGTTGCACATCTGCCATCAGCAATCAAGTTCCAGAAGGGAAGAGACTGGGGACCACACCCTAACATTTTCAGCCAGGTTTACATGGACTGGAAATCATGTCTCCACCAGTGGATCCTTCCCCCCCCCCACCGCCTTAAATTGAGGTATAAATGGACATATACATCATGTTAGTTTCAGGGGGACAACATAATGATTTAATAATTGTTTATATTGTGAAACTATCACCACAGTAAGTCTAGTTAGCATCCAACATCACACATAGTAACAAATTTTGTTCTTGTGATGGGAACTTTGAAGATCTACTGTCTAAGCAACTTTCAAATACACAATACAAGATCTTTTTTTAAGTTTATTTTTATTTATTTGGAGACAGAGAGGGAGAGGCAGACAGAAAAGAAGACAGCATCCCAAGCAGACTCTGCGCTGTCAGCACAAAGCCCAGCACGGGCCTTGAACTCACAAACCGCGAGATCATGACCTGAGCCGAAATCAAGAGTTGGGTGCTTAACTGACTGAGCCACTCAGGTGCCCCTATAATACGATATTATGGACTAGAGTCACCATGCTGGACATAAGTCCCAGTGACTTATTTATTTTATAAACGAAAGTTTGTGTCTTTTGACCCCTTTCATCCATTTCCTCCACTCCCACCCCTCACCTCTGGCAACCACCAATCCGTTCTCTGTATCTATGAGCTCAGTTTGTTTTTATTCATTTGTTTTTTAGATTTGACATATAAGTGAGGTCATATGATATTTGTCTTTCTCCATCGTATTTCACTTAGCATGATGTCCTCAAGTTCCATTTATGTTGCACGTGGCAAGATTTGCTTTTGTTGCTGAGTAATATTCCATTTTATGTGTATGCCACAATTTCTTTGTCCATTCATCCATCCATGGACACTTAGGTTGTTTCCATGTCTCGGCTGCTGTAAATAATGTTTCAATGAACATGAGGGTGCATGTATCTTTTTGAATTAGCATTTTCGCTTTCTTTAGATAAATACCCAGAAGTGGAATTGCTGAATCATCTGGTAGTTCTATTTTTAATTTTTTGAGGAACTTCCATCCTGTTTTCCATAGTGGCTGCACCAGTTTACATTCCCACCAGCAGTGCACAAGGGTTCCCTTTTTACAGCACTCGCGTGTCCAGTCTTTTAGATAATAGCCATTCTAACAGGAGTGAGGTGATACCTTATTGTGATGTTGATTTGCATTTTCCTGAGGATTGACCATCATCAGATGCTTTTTAGATGAAAATACCCATGGAGGACTTAAGGGAAGATGCTGGGAGTAGCGTCTGGCCACCGAGTGGAAAGATGGGAGTGGAAGTAAGGATGTTGGTTGCCTGTTTGTAGATAACCTTCATGGGGGACAGTCTGAACATGTTCCCAAGAAACCGTGTCCAAGTCTGTTTGTTTGAGAGAGAGTGCACGGAGGGGAGAGAGGCAGAGAGAGAGAATCTTAAGCAAGCTCCACACTCAGCGTGGAGCCCGATGCGGAACTCAGTCCCATGACCCTGGGATCGTGATCTGAGCTGAAATCAAGAGTCTGATGTTCAACCGACTGAGCCACCCAGGTGCCCCAAACTATGTGCAAGTTTAAAGATGAGAACCACTCATCCACTTGAAACTTGAAGGCAGAGGTTCACAGACTTCCGAAATTTGACGTCAAGTTGTATTTATGTGTGCAAGCTGGACATTTTTCTGGAAGAAACTGGTGGTATGGCTTTGTGTGGTTGGGCCCACATCGTGTTATAGATATTTGAAGTATTGCCCAACGTTTAGAAAATGGGAGCTTTCACATAAAACTCTACATTTTTAGATTCTTTTGAAATAACTCGCAAGATCCGGTCACCCGGGACCCATGTTCCTGAAAGGGGACTACCTCCTTTTCGTGGGATGTGGGACCGCACTCAGCCACAGCCCCCACATTTTGTGGCCTCTCTGATGAATGCCAAATGTCAGTCCTTGTTTATCTTTGCCCTTGCACTGTTTTTCCTCACTCGTTTATTTATTTTTTCACTTACTTGGACCCTTTGCATTTCTGTCTGTCGCCTCTCATCTGAACTTTTAATAGACACTCAAAACAGTGTCTGATTTCAAAAGAGTCATTGAGGTTCTTTCAGCCTAAACTCTTCCCTGACAATCCAGGGTTGAGACTGGTCCTTAGCAGGAGAGGGGCACCACCCTGCCCAGGCCAGGGAACTGAGTCTCCTCCCCCTAAGCAATGTGGCTATGGTGCATGTCCAAGAGCATGTTTACAAATGGGCAGGCTTATCGTTTGATGGCTATAATACACCAAAAGGTCTCCAGGAATTACTGAAACTCCTTTGTGTAATCTCTGCAAAAGTCCTGTTTGCAATACAAAACAGTTCATTATCTGCTCACATAAATAATGCAATAAATGAAATTAATGGCAATCTTTGGGAAATCCTTTCTTTATGGCCATGAGAACCTGGCTTTGAATGGAAACAAATCAGAAAGAGAAGAACACCACTGTCTGGCAGGGGCCCTCTATCTGAAGCCAGAGCCTAGAAGGCTAGTGATTTTTTGGGGAAGACTTTTTGCACTTGGGAAGGTTGGGTAAGTCACCCAACATTTTTGCACTTGGGAAAATGGGTAAGGGCCATTTTCTGAACTGAAACTCCTAGAACATAGACACACGCCCTCGCAACCAGAGACATGCAGAATGGGAGGGGTCCTTAGAAGAAGGACCACTAGGCTGAGGACCAGGAAACAAGGACAGGTACGTAAAATGTGAGCAAAAGGAATCAAGGAAAGCTGAATCTAGGTCTAAAGCGTGCTGTCTGACAAAGCACAGGCGGAAGACACATAGCATGGTGACCTCACGTACCTTAGGGTGGGACCAGTGCAGCGCTTACGATAGTATACAACTGCACCGTTCCCCCTATACCACGAGACGTCCCCGTGCTGGCCATCGGCCAGCCGCCCCAGTTCGTATTTGCACCCAAGTGAAAGAATGCAGTGTAGAGCTGGAAGGAGAGAAAATGATGGCCCAGAAACCCAGCAGAAGCCTCTCCTGACCACTCAGCACTTGGGAATGCAGATTTTAGTCTGAGGCTCACTTGGGTTTGAGGCCCGGCAATGCCTTGGGTCGGCGAAAGCATTTTATCTGTAAAATGGGGGCAATCACAGAACCCACGTCCTCACAGGGAGGGCAGGGTGAATGAGGTAATACATGGGAAAGAACTTCCCATGATGCCTTGGGGAACCTAGAGAGGCACTAACTGCTCTCTTAGGCTGGCTTTCCCAGTCACCAACCCTGAGAACTTAGTCGAAGTGCAGTTAGTTCATTCGGGAGGGGTTCAGGTCATACAAACAGGAGAGTGAGGAGCTGAAACAGGAAGGGAGAGGCCACTAACTCTGCTCACAAGCCATCGGAACTCGACCCCTCTGGGGACATCTTGGAGGTGACCTGGAACACGCCTCCGAGTTGTCCCATCTGAGCCCTGCCGGCACTGAGCATTTATCCATCTGCTGGCACGCGTCAGCTGCCGGGAGAGCCACAGGTGCCGGCTGAGGGAACCGTGAACCCCCAAGAGGATGTGGGCAGGCAAGGACACCTGCTACTGTTGCTGCTGTTGGCCTTCTGAGGCCTCTCGTGGAGAGGAAAGAGCGTGGGCTTTGGAGCCCCCCAGATCTGAGCGAAATCCCAACATTGCCTCTTACTAGATAATGGGACCCTCTTTGCCCCTCTGGGCCTTAGTTTCTCCATGTCTCAAAACAGAAATAATTTTCCAGTGCTGCCAAATGAATTTTGAGGATTCTGTGGGACTACGGCCAGAAAGAGGCAAGCATGTAGTGGGTGGAGACAGTAAGGCCCGCAGGGCAAAGAGGGCCCCATATCTAGTAAGAGGCAATGTTGGGATGTCGCTCAGATCCGGGGGGCTCCAAAGCCCACGCTCTTTCCTCTCCAGGAGAGGCCTCAGAAGGCTGACAGCAGCGATGGTAGCAGGTGTCCCTGCCCGAACCACATCTGTTTGGTTCCATTTCTCCCACTTGCCCACAATCCTTGTTTCGGTTCCCAGACCCAAGGTGAGCCCTGCTGGCACCAGACGTTCTTTCCAGATGAGCAGGGGCGCCCTGATGTCCAAACTAGTGTTTGCCTCGAGGCGACTTCTGAGTGATGTGTTGTCCTACAGCAATTATCTCCCTAGCCATGTATTATCATGTCATTTCCCCCTTAGCTACAAGCTTTGTGAGTCTGCGGCTTTCATCAGATCCAGACGGGGAGGCATAAGTGGAATAAGATCCAGGAGGGAAAGCCCAACAGAAAGAATTTCTGATTCCTGTAGTTCACCTGGCAGCCCAGGGTCGGGAGTGTGGGAAGATTTAGGGGCTTCTGCTGAGTCGGAGGTGTAGGAGAGAGCTGCCTGAAAAAAAATGCAGGATTCCCTGTGAAATTTGAATTTCAGATAATCAATGAATAACCTCTTTGGTATGTCTGTCTCTTTTTTTGTTTAAAGTTTATTTACTTTGAGAAGGAGAGGCGGAGGCAGAGAGGGAGGGAGAGAGAACCCCAAGCAGGCCCCATGCTGTCAGCATGGAGCCCGACACAGGGCTTCAGCCCACGAACCATGAGATCATGACCTGAGCCGAAACCAAGAGTCAGATGCTTAACCGACTGAGCCACCCAGGCGCCCCTGGTACGTCTGTCTTATGAAATCCTTGGGGATCGTACTTATCCTATAAGTTTTTTTATTATTATTATTTATTTGAAATTCAAACCTAACTGAGCATTTTGTATTTTTATTTCCTAAATCTGGCTACCCTCATGATAAACCCTCAGGGCAGGGAAACAGGCGAGCAGGAGCTCCATAAGCTGTGGTGCCGGCTGGAATCAGCTTCCACCTGGCGCCATGAGCGTTCTGGAACAAGAGTGGTGCCGGAGAGTTGGTCCCACCTTGAGAAGAGGGGATTGGGTTTTTCTACTTCAAGGTCCGAGGTCACTGGCCTCCCTCAGGCAGGGCTTGGGCCTTCTAACCTCCCAGGTGTCTCCAGGCGTGGTGGCTTCCATTGCTGAGACCCTGCTCTGGAGAGAGCCACCCCTGGAAGCATAAACAGCAGCACAAGCAGCTGGGGGATGGGCATATCAGCTGGTCCATGGGCTCTGGACCTACTGCTCTGTCTTTTCAGTTGCAAACCTTAAAGAGTCTGTGTTGGAAAGTGTGTTTCCTTAGGGACCCCTCTGCCCCTCCCTGCCTTCCCTAAGGGGATTTGTGCTGTGGGGGTGGGGAGAGGTGCTGATCGATCCTTATGGGGCCCAGGGCTTTGAATACTCATGGGATCTGCAGGGCAATAGTCTGATCCTGTGGCAGTGTGGCCGCTCTGGTCCACACAAGTGATTAGCCCCTTCTGGTCTTTTAGGGGTATCTTGGCACCCACTTCTGGAGTCTGTGACGTGAACCTTTGCCCTGGTTGTAAGGTCTCCGCTCATGGGGCCTCTTCTTTCTGACTCCAGGCTTCGGCTAGCCCATCAGCCCTCGCAGTATCTTCTGCCTTGTGCGCAGGCTCATCTATCTAGCCATTGTTCACAGTGCTGCACCACTGCCCCAAACGTTCTGAAAGTGCCTGTTCCTGTCATCTCTGGGTACACCCAAGGAAGGAGGCCACTAGGTCTCAGACACCCTTTTCACAGCCGAGCTGGTATCCCAGATGTTACCCTCTAGAATCCAGCATGTCTGCCCACTTTGGGATTTGTGTCCCAGAGAGGGAAGACCAAGTCCCCTGCCCCTATTACCGACTTCCCAGACATTGTCTTCTCTCTTGTGGATCATGGAACAAGCTTTCTCCAGAAACAGGCAGAAGAGATAGGCTGTCCCTTTCTTTTTTCTTCTTTCTAGGGGAAAATCCTCTCCCTTCCCAAGATGACATTGCTTTCCCCATCTCTCTGGGGCTGTAATAGCAGAGAGAGGCATATTCATAGCAGATTTACTCACTATAGCCAAATGGTGGAGGCAACCCAAATGTCCCTCAATGAATGAATGATGATAAAATTTGGTATAAACTCACAATGGTATATACTCACAAAAATTAAGGTTTAATTTTCAACCTTAAAAAGAAAATCCTGACACATGACACAAAGTGGGTGAAACTTGAGGACATTATGCTAAATGGGAAAAGCCAGTCACAAAGAGACAAATGTATGATTCCACTTACACGAGGTATCAAATTCATAGAAACAGAAAGAATGGTGGTTTCCAGGGGCTGGGGGTGTGGGGAATGGGGGGGGGGGTGCAGTTAGAATTTAATGCGTATGAAGTTCTGGAGATTGCTTACACAACTATATGGATAGACTTTACACTATGAAATGTACACTTAAAAATTATTAAGATGGTAAATTTTGTGTGATGAGGATTTTCTCACAATTAAAAATAAAAATACAGGGCCGCCTGGATGGCTTAGGCAGTTAAGTGTCCGACTCTTGGTTTTGGCTCAGGTCGAGGTCCCACAGTTTGCAAGTTCGAGCCCTGCATCGGGCTCTGTGCTGACAATGCAGAGCCTGCTTAGGATGGTCTGTCTCTCCATCTCTCTCTACCCTTTCTCTGCTTGCTCTCTCTGTCTCTCTCTCAAAATAAATGCACAAGAAAATTTAAAAAAATAAAAATAAAAAAGATAAAAATAAGCCCCCCAAATCCGTTACAAATGCAGATGTCTTGTCCACAGAGGGTAGCTAATACACTCAACCATTCCTTAGGTGACTTATTTTCTTAGCTCAGACTCCGGTCCTTTGCAGAGAACAAGGCTCCAAAGTACAGAAAATGTTTTCATGAAGCAAAGATGTAACCAGCAATGGTCCCAGTTAGAACTACCATCCAGACAGAGGCTATCCAGCGCAGACAGGATATTCAGGGAGAGGGGGTTGAGAGCCTTAGTGACATGGACAAGAAAGAAGGAGTGTGGACAAGCCGGGGAGACAAGTGCCTTCTGCAAGAGATTGTTGCATGGTGTTTTGGCTGCAGGCATAGTGATCTTAGCCTACGTCTATAAAACCTACATCTAAACCACTGGGGCTAGAAGTTTTGGAGAATTCAGATTTTTTTTTTAATTTTAGAAAGGCAATATGGTGCTGGTTCTGTGTGTTATAGAACATTCCTGGTAGAGTCTGGCTCAGTATGCTGTAAACAAACCCATTAATATTCTTGTGGTGAAATGTATAAATATTCACACTAAGAGGGATAATAAAGACTATAAATAGCTTTATGTTGGTCCAGGCCAGGTTTTGCTGCCAAATACGTTTTTTTTTTTTTTTTTTAAACAAAACAATCTTCTGGTTTTCAGAGCTTTTTGGACCTGAAAATGGCAGAAAAGGGATGACAAACCTGTATGAATTTTGTACCACCAAAAAGGCATAAGTTAACATAGACACACAATGTTGGGAGGGATCAGAACGATTAGGTCCAGCTAATCAACATTCTGACTTTATACACATGAAATGGAAGTGACTTGACCAAGGTCACATGCCCAAGTTCATGGGCAGAGCTGAGATGAGACTCAGGTCTCCTACCCTCAATCCAGCACACCCCAGAGGGCTCTAGGAGACCTACACTGACCTTTCAAGTCTGGAGCCTGTGAAGACAGTCGTCCCTCTCCTTTACAGTTCCTGAAGAGGTGACCTCTTGCTTCTGGGAACGTTCCCCCTCATCACTGAGGTTTTCTCTGACAGGCACACAGAAATCTTTGTCCTACATGTTCACAGACTTAACTCAAGGCCTTGTAACAGATGGTGCTCAGTAAATTTCTGAGGAATCCTTGCATTTATTTGGGTATTCATTGCATGCATCAGGAGAAAGATTTACAATTAAAGGGTCATGTGTAAGACAGCCACCAAGGAGCAGAGGAATCTTGTTTGCCATTGTAGAATTGGAGTTAATGGAGTTAAGGGCAAGGAAGGCAAATATTGCTTTTATTTGTGAGTGGTGAGCATTAATGGTCATTGAAAAATGATTTTTTTCCACCCCTGATGCCTAGCTGTGAGACTAATCCTGCCCCAGGCCTCTGGGTGGAATGAGAATACTTCTGTACCTTGCGTTGTACTCGGTGCATGGAAGGTATACGACCAACACTTGTTGAACGAGTGACTGAATGAGTGAATGAACATTGGGGGTATATTAGTCATAAATCGCACAATCCCCACTTAAATTGCATTAAACAAAAGTGAGAAATATTGCCTGATACCACTGAAAAGTCCAGAAGTAGGTGCCTTCAGGCACAGCTAGATCCAGGTTTGCAAATGAGTACTGGGACTCTGTCTCTTTCCTTCTCACAGATCTGCTTTCCTACATGTTGCTTCCTTCCTAGGCAGGTTCTCAGATACGGGTGATGGCAGAGGTCGTCACCAGCAGTTTTGTACTCCTATCCTACCAACTGAGCTTGGGCTGGGCTAGAGAATGCACCCGTCTCAGAACCATTTGCGGTGGCCAAAATGATATACGAGTTTCACTGTCTAGGCCTAAACATGGTTGCCCCCTGACACCAGGGTATTGGGAAGATAGAGACTGAGGTTTGGAAAAGAGTGAATGCCCACAGGGAAGTAGAGGTGCTGGTCCCAGAATTAGAGACAGCCTGTGCTGAACAGAGGTAGACAATAGGTAACCCCTTATAGGGGCAGTTGCCAGAGGCTCTTTCCATGGGATGTGAAGGACACACAAGCTCATGTTTTAGGAGTTAGTGCTCACTCATCATCAGGGAACTACAACTCAAAACTACAATGAGATATCACCTCACACCTGTCAGAATGGCTAAAACCAACAACACAGGAAACAACAGGTGTTGGCGAGGGTACGAAGAAAGGAGAACCCTCTTATACTGTTGATGGGAATGCAAACTGGTGCAGCCACTCTGGAGAACAGTATGGAGGTTCTGCAAAAAGTTAAAAGTAGTACTACCTTATGATCCAGCAATTGTGCTACTGGGTATTTATCCAAAGGATACAAAAATACTGATTCGAAAGGATATGCACACCCCAATGTTCATTATCAATAATAGCCAAATTATGGAAAGAGCCCAAATATCCATCGACTGATGAATGGATAAAGAAGATGTGGTGTTTATATACGATGGAATATTACTCAGCCATCAAAAAGAACGAAATCTTGCCATTTGCAATGACACGGATATAGCTATGGTGTATTATGCTAAGCCAAGTCAGTCAGTCAGAGAAAGACAGATATGATTTCACTCATATGTGGGATTTAAGAAATGAAACAGGGGCACCTGGGTGGTTCAGTCGGTTGAGTGTCTGACTTCAGCTCAGGTCATAATGTCATGGTTCGTGGGTTCAAGCTCCACGTTGGGCTCTGTGCTGACAGCTCGGAGCCTTGCAGCCTGCTTCAGATTCTGTCTCCAGCTCTCTCTGCCCCTCCCCAGCTTGTGCTTCGCCTCTCTGTCTCTAAAATAAACAAACATTAAAAAAAAAAAAAAAGAAATGAAACAGATGAACATAGCAAGGGAAAAAAGAGGCAAACCAGAAAGCAAACTATAAAGAACAAACTGAGGGTTGCTGGAGGGGAGGTAGAAGGGGTGGGTGAAATAGATGATGGAGATTAAGGAGACCCCTTGTAGTGATGAGCACTGGGTATTGTATGGAAGTGATGAATCACTGTGTTGTACACCTGCAACTAATATTACAGTGTATTTTATCTATCTGGAATTTAAATAAAAACTTAAACAAGAAGATAGTGCTTAGAAGCAATAGAAATCCACTTGATCATATAACCATAGAGATCTGTGTAATAATAGGCTTGGGAAGTCGTGATGTAATACAACCCCATTGAATTGGCTGTCCTGCAGCAGTCCTTACTCTCTTCCAGACAGAGTACTGCACATTTGACATTCAGTTAACTCATCTGATCTGCACAGCCACCTTGTGGTTGGGTGACATTCATTATGCTCACCTTACAGATGAGGAAATCGAGCCTTTGGTTCAGAAATCCTCTCAAGTCTCCCAGCTAGTAAGTGAAGGGGCAGATATTTGCACCCACTTATCTCTGACTCCCTATATTGGGCGTTTCTTCTGCCCATCTGCATTGCCGGGGGCTTCTGTCTCTCAGATCTGCTTTTGTCCATGTTGCTTCCTTTTCAGGCAGGCTCTCCATATGTGGTGGCAAAGAGGGCCGCCAGCAGGCTTAGAGCCCATCAACTGAGCCATCCTCACAGAGAAGCATTCATAGGTGCTCCAGCATGTAGTCTGAGAAGGTGAGGTGTGTCCATGGGCCAATCCCATGACACTGTGGTGAGCATGGTAGGCCCTGGAAAGTAATTCCTGAGTTGATGGTACAAAGTGGAGCCCTATGTCTTGAGGCCATGAGCGTCCATCCAAAAAGGGAGGCAACCTTACAGTGTCTCCTCAGAACTTTAACGGCTAAGAGGGAGAGAGCCCCGCAGGGTCAGACTTCATTGTCCAAGGAATATTACCACCCTTCTTTTTATTCTTTGTGAATGACTGGGAGGGAGAGGCAGACTGGTTCATTTGAAGAGAGAAGATGTAGCTTAGAAGAGCGGGGCAGAGGTATATAGAGCCAGGAGTGGTATTTGACAAACAACATTCCCTTGGATCCTGATGGTGAGAAGTGTCTACTGTCCTCATTCCCTTCTGGTCCAACTCCATTGTCTCCCCATCCACACTGCAGGCCAAAGGCCTCTGTAGGGACAATCCTGAGATTATTCTAACCCTCATTCTCTTGCCCTCTCTTGGTACTACAAGGCTGCAGTGTTTTGAGGCCATAGGGATGGACCTTAATTTTTCCATAAATCTGCTTAGTTTAGGAATGATTTTTATTCTCCGTATCTTTGAGGCTTTGAGCACAAAGTAAAGCAGCATAATTTAAATAGTGTGTGTGTACTCTGAGCACATGAATGTAAGTTTTAAAGCAAAATTAGAAAGAAAATGAGGGCATTGAGCAGACGAAGCATATATGGTGACTAGGAGGGGAGAGAGGTTTTATCCATGCTAATTTCTCTATGTGGCCATTTGGTTTAGCTCAAAGCTTCCCAGCAGGCTGAGTAAAAAGAGAAATATGTTTACAAATTCTGTTTCTTCATCAAGGTAGAATTATACTAGATTTGAAAGGTATACTTTTTTCTTCACATTAAAAAAACATTCACCACGGGGGCATTTTCTAGAACAAAATGTGGGTAGCAGCATTCTCAACAATGTTACTGCCTATGCAGATTTCTGTTCCATATCCCTTCAATAAAACGTGAGAGCAAAACATAAAGCTTAGGTAGTATTAACATCTCAGTTCCCAGGGCTCCTGGGTGGCTCAGTCAGTTAAGTGTCTGACTCTTGGTTTTGGCTCAGGTCATGATCTTACAGTCTGTGAGTTTGAGCCCCACTCAGACTCCATGCTGACAGTGCACAGCCTGCTTGGGCTGCCCCTCTCCTGCCGGCTCTCTCTCTCTACCTCTTGAAAATAAATAAATAAACTTAAAAAATTAAAAAAAAAATCCTCAGTTCCCTAGAGTAGGCAGTGCCACATATGCCCAAATATAAAGCAAACATATGGGGCGCCTGGGTGGCTCAGCTGGTTAAGTGGCCGACTTCAGCTCAGGTCATGATCTCGTGGTCTGTGAGTTTGAGCCCTGTGTCGGGCTCTGTGCTGACAGCTCAGAGCCTGGAGCCTGTTTCAGATTCTGTGTCTCCCTCTCTCTGACCCTCCCCCGTTCATGCTCTGTCTCTCTCTGTCTCAAAAATAAATAAACGTTAAAAAAAAAAAAAAGCAAACACAAAAATAAGATAATCTCTCATTTACTCAACAAGAAGACCCCTCCCCACCCCCGAATGGTTTTTTTGGCCATTTGAATATACGAACTCATAGGGATGTAGATAAAATAGTTTACTTACACCTTTTCATTTCATAATTTAATTATATACATTTAAAATCACATATTATGCAAAGTAATATATTTAGAAATATTACACTTTTCCATTTAGATTTCAAAGAAACTATCGTATTCTAACTATATTCATGTATGGTCCACACCTGTGTCTCTATCACTGGGGTCACTCCCTGAGTCATCTTACTTGGGCTCCAGAGAATAATGAACTTCACTTCCAGCTAATGGTTGTTGAGATGTTCACTTTTTGAATTCGTGTACAATGATGTCCCCGCCAGAAATTGTATCCCAAGCTCCCAGTTCCAATTTGTATGACATTAGAGCAGTACCCTCCCCCCCCACCACCCCTCCATTAATCTGATGGGGCACTTGTGATTGCCTCCTTACAAAGACTTATTGTATAGATTTTTAAAATGATCTTTAAAGGATGCCAAACATTTGCAACTAGAAGGTCATTCCTTTGGGAATCATGATTAAATTCCATTGACCCTTTTACTCCTTATTTAAACAGGTAAGTGACTTTCTGAGCCTCTAAAACCAGACTTGGTTAAAGTCATTTCCTGCCAATGTATCCTCCCCAAACAGTACTTTGTGGTTCAAAATGGTGTCATTGAGAGAACACCTTGTAATATAAGACTCTTTCATGGGGCAGGACCATGTTAAGGCATCTGTGGTAGTATTGTCATAGGGTGGTCAAGTGATTGATCTGACCATAATGTAGCCCACCCTGAATCCCACCCAGGAGCTGACCGGGGACTTAGAAGGAGTACTCCTCTGGAAAACAGAGCCAACCATATTGTGCTAGGTGCAGGATGTTGAGCAGGCCGCTGAAATTCTGGGGCCTTGGTTTTCTTAGGGTGAAATGAGGGTTTTAGGCTGGATCAGACAGAGGTCTGAAGGGGACCTAAGGGGTGGGGGGGCATAGGGATGGCGCCACATATCCAGGGTAGGCTCTAGTGCCCTCCCCTCGTTCGAAAGTCAATAGAGTAATTCTTCTTTGATCTATTTTATATAAAGGGATTCCAGGTAAAATTTCCTTTGAAGTGAAGATCCCTTTTTTTAATTAAAAAAAAAAAAAAAAAAGGAGTAGGCTGCTATTGAGGTCTGTCTGCTCTGAAGTTCTCTGACTTCAAAGCCGTCAGGGGTCATAGTTAAATCTTCCTATCGATGGCTAATGAGGATTTGATGTGCCTGGGGAAGGGGGACAGACACTGCCTGCTAGTTGGTGAGCATCAGCCATCTGGAAACATGGACATTAGACAACCCACTATAAAGTCCCATTTAGTTGAAATCCCATCATCCTAGAAAACCTGCTCATTACTTTATGAGAAAAAAGCAAATGACAGAGAAACAGTGGTTCTCAAACTTGGCAGTATATTGGACTCACCTGAGAGTTTTTAAAAGTTCCAATGTCTGGCCTACGGCCTGTGCTAATTAAGTCCAATGGTAGAGGAGGGACCCAAGCATGGGTTGTGTCTCCCAGCATGAGCCTAATGTGTGGTAAAGTTTAAGAATACATGGCATTGGTACAGTCACTGTGGAAAACTGTGCAGTGGTCCTCCAAAGATGAAACTTAGAATTACCATATAATCCAGCGATTCCACTCAATCCAAAAGAACTGAAAGCAGGATCTTGAAGAGATATTTGCCCACCTATGTTGATAGCTGCATTATCCAATAGCCAAAGGTAGAAGCAAGCCAAATGTCCACTGATGGGCGAGTGAATAAACAAGATGTGATGTATCCATACAGTAGAATATTATTCATTCTTAAAAAAGATGATGATTCTGAGGTGCCTGGGTGGCTCAGTCGGTTAAGCGTCCAACTCTTGATTTCAGCTCAGGTCTTGATCTCAGGGTTCATGAGTTCAAGCCCCATGTCAGGCTCACACTGCTGACAGTGTGGAGCCTACTTGGGATTCTCTCTCTTTTTCCCTTTATGCTCCCCCCCCCCCACACACCCTGCCTCTCTCCCTCTCTCTCTCTCTCTCAAAATAAATAAATGAACTTAAAGAAGAAGATTCTGACCCGTGCATGATACAACATGGTTGAACCTTGAAGACATCATGCTAAGTGAAATAAGCCAGCCACAAAAAGACAAATACTGATGATTCTACTTATATGAGCAATCTGGAGTAGTCAATTCTAAATTTGACTTAGTTTTCAGTTTTGCAAGATGAAAAGACTTCTGGAGGTTGGTTGCACAGCAGTGTGAATATACTCAACACCACCTAACTAGACACTTAAGAATAGTTAAGACATAAATTTTCTGCTATGTGTATTTTACCACAATTCAATATAAAATGTAAAAAAGGTGGCGGGGGAATAGCATCATGTAATTCCCTGCCACTCAAAGTGTGATCTGTGGGCCCCCAGATTGGGCATCTTCTTGAGAGCTGGTTAGGAATGCAGCACCTCGGGTCATACCCCAGACCTGTTGCATCAGAACCCCCATTTTTAGACAAGACTCCCCACCCCTGCCACAGGTGGTCTGTGTGCACATTAAACTTTGAGAAGCACTACTTGTGATGGCCCTATCCTTTGACTAGTTTGAAAGACGTGGTGGACACGGGCCTTTGCTACCCAGTATCCACCGCCTCTCCCTACTTGTTCCAGAACCTGGCATTCTCTGAGCTGCCTTATTTATGTTCAGGGGGCTGACCTCATCCACACCTCCACACAGATCACTCCCCTGGCCAGTGACTGGCTTACAGGCAGACATGTTGTCTGGTTCTGGCCAATGAAACTAAGGCAAGTTCTACTGAAGAGGTTCTGGAGACACTTAAGAAGAAATGGTCTGTCCTTCCTTTGGAAGTTTCCATGTCAGGACAGGATCCACACAAATTCTGTATGCACCTTGGGACCTTGGACGCTGCTAGTCTGGTTCTTGACATGGCCACTAACGGACAAAATCCTGGGGTCCACTTCACCCATGGATTTCTGATTATGTGAGATTAGAAAAGTATTTCTTGGGGCGCCGGTGGCTCAGTCGGTTAAGCGTCCGACTTCAGCTCAGGTCACGATCTCGCGGTCCGTGAGTTCGAGCCCCACGTCGGGCTCTGGGCTGACGGCTTGGAGCCTGGAGCCTGCTTCCGATTCTGTGTCTCCCTCTCTCTCTGCCCCTCCCCCATTCATGCTCTGTCTCTCTCTCTGTCTCAAAAATAAATAAACGTTAAAAAAAAGAAAAGTATTTCTTGTTTAAGACCATTTGAGTCAGGGTTTTCTGTTACTTTTAGCCAAGGGTTTCTCATCCTTGAAACTATTGACATTTGGGGCTGGATAATTCTTTGTTGTGGGAGGTCTGTTGTGTGCATTACGGGACGTTCGGTGGTGCCCTGACTTCTACACATTAGATGGCAATCGCACTACCCTCTCCCTCAGCTTTGACACCCCAGAGTGTCTCCAGACGGATTGCCAAATGTTTGGGGTTTAGAGGGGGAAACAATTTGCACCCAGTTAAGAACCACTGTCGCAGATAAAAACATCCTAATGAATGTGAGGGCCTTCTATTTAGTGGGTCCTCAGGAGGATCAAAATCGCTGCTGCCTATGCCCCAGAGTGCTTCAAGGATCAAAGTGAGATGAGGTGTGTGAGAAAAGCAAATACACACAAGGTGTTGCTAATCATTACCTGTCTTTGATGCTGCTGCTGCATTGATAGCAATGTTGTAGTTTCCATTTATTCTTTTAATGGGCAGAACTGTTTAACTTACCAGATGGCCAACGTGGATAGTGAATGGAATTTTCCCTGGGCAAACCTGGTAAACCCCGCCAGAACTCTCTGGGGCTCTTCCTCCTGCTTAGAAACTCTAATCTCCTATAGCCCAGACCTGAGCTGGACCCCTGATCCCGACTCATCATCCAAGGATGGGGGCTGTAAAGCTCACCCTTTAATGCATTTGCACCGATTAAGAGAGATCTTCATATTGAGCTGCTGAAGAGATCGATGCCCTCCACATAATAGTGTATTCCCAGTTTACACATCTGTGTATTTGAGGCCCACAGCGTCAGGGGCCCCTGGACAACCAGTCTTGGCTCCCGCTATCCTTCCTTGAACCCACCACACATCAAGGCCTCTGTCCTTAGGAGTCCCCTGGCTGTTACAATCAGTGCCTTCGGATTCGTCGCTTCTTAGAGAATTTGTGTCTCTAAAGTGTCACAAATGTCTCCTGGAGCAGGAAGGCTTACAAGGGGAGCTGGACGTTAAATGTGGGGAATTGGGAGCATAAGAACAGGCAAGGGGACCAGTGCTGGAAGTGTTTGCAAACAGTGGATGGATCAGTCACTTAGGTCACTGAGCACTTACTGCATACCAGGCACTGGGGCTGGGACTGGGGTGGGCAGCAAAGGGCATTAGGAGGTAGCCGTGGCCCTCACAATCTACTGAGGACCATGTGGTGGACACTGGTATGCTCTCCTGACCTTGTCCCGTATGGTGGTAGGGGATGACTACCCCCACTAACATGGCAGCTACCCCGATTTTGTGCCCCACCCCCACCCCTGCAGCCTATGTGCTTTGTAGGTC